>NC_065527.1:8373173-8461920 GCF_006386435.1 Epinephelus moara
AAAAAAAAAAAAAATCGAATATTCGGCCTTTTTTTTCTCCCGTTTTTTTGGGGGACCTTGAACGCAACACTAATCATGCTGCCCGTTTACGGTTGTTTTTTTTCCCCCTTTAGCCATATGTAAATTCAAAGAACAAGAAGCAATGTCTGTTAGGCATATAAGATTTCATGTTCCAATTCCAGTTTGTGTTTTTAATTGATTGATTGTTTTTGGTTGGTTATTAAAAAAGACGACATCTCCGACAAGGAAATAGAAAGCTCGACGTGCAATGAATGGAGACCTGTTATCCCGCTTGAACACAGATGACTAAATTCTTTCAACAATGTGACTCAAAATACTGATAAAATAGATTTTATTGATTTAAAATAATATGCTGATGGTGACATTTTAGAAATTTTAGTGTTAAATCAAAAGTTAAACACTTATCAGCAACCAGAAGTGCTTTTTCGTTTGTGAATATTTTTATCTTAACTCTAGGGCTGCAAGAAACTACCCTTTCGCCATAATTTTTAAGTTAAGGTGAGAGCAGTAATAGGCTGGCAGGTAGGTGTGGTGAGTGGAAATTTACTAGGTGAACTGAGAGAAAGAGAAGTATGGCACACCGTGACACTGTAGGACATAACCATAGCAACATATCGTCATCAGTGGTTCGTTTTGCCCTCCTGCCATTTTGTCAGACTGCTTGTTTTGTTTTTCCTGTGCCATCCAGAAAGTGCTGTCCATCTGCTGTTGGCTTGAACACATGTAAATGCAGCATTAGGCTGATAAAGCCTAAAGAGAAGCAACTTATGTGATTTGACTAACCAAGCAAAGTTTTTTAACTGACCAATATAATAAAATCAAAAAATATTGCAAGAAACGTGACAGAATATTAGGTCTTGTGCTGTAAATGAGGAATACTAATATTACTTTAAACTGGGAGCAGGCATCTGTCTGCCCTCAGGCTCTGTTTAATGTCACCTTGCTTTCACAGCTCTAAGCTGCATATACAGATAGCTTATACACAGTATTTGTATTCACTATACAGATCACAGTTCATTCTGAAGGTCTTTTCCTTTTCAAGAAATTAACATTTTCCTCGCGGTATTAGTCATACACTCAGCAAATGACTTAAGCTGTGGCAGAGGGTGTTACTTAAGAGTCACCTTTAATTTTTACTGCACAGAGTAATAAACTTAACAAGCAGAAGCCAAATGATTAGTGGACACCTTCTGCCCTGGGTTTTGGCTCCCAGGTGACATATATTCTGCTCCATCCTCTAACGGGAGTTGTTAATGAAGCCTGAGAGAACTGCAAGCACTAACCACCTTCATCTCTGCATTATATCAGTTAAACTAAAAAAAGGAAAGCTATAAACTTATATATTTTATATTCTGTATACATACAGTATACATATTTGTTCCATTCTACTATATGTGTTTTCTTGTGTGGCATAAAGGGACTACAACTGCAGCCTGACAAACTGGTGATGGCTAACAAGCCAGACATCGTGTTGATCGACAAGCAACAGAAGAAGGCGGCGGGAATGGATGTAGCAATACTGAGCAACAGCAACATCAGGAAGAAGGAACACAAAAAGCTCAAACAATACCAAGGGCTGAAAGAGGAGCTAGAAAAGATGTGGGGAGTGAAGGCAGCAGTGGTGCCAGTGGTGATCGGAGTTCTCGGGGCTTAATTACTTATAAATAAATATACAATTACATCACTTAATAGCTGTAATATATTATATCATATGCTTTTGATCAACACTGGTTGTAGGTACTCTAAGTATATTACATAAATATTCAATCATGACTTCAAGTGCTCGTGCATGGTTTACAGTTGTCTCATGACTTCAAGTGCTCGTGCATGGTTTACAGTTGTCACTTAAGTAAACATTAACTTCCTCCTTTTCAAACATCTGCAATCCCCTCCTCCTGTAAGGTCAGTTACGAAGGCAGGAGAACAGCCCTGTTATTTGTGAGTGACCTGTAGAATAGAGTCTTTGTCACAGTTATAATTACAGTCCTGACTGGAGGGTTTTTGCATGTTAACCTCTAACTGTTAACAAGGTTGGATAAATGAGATTTTGACGCAGGTGCTCCGATGTTTGGCCCTCCACAGAGAACTGTTAAGCTGAGTCATCAGCAAGAAGGTCAATGAGGCCGCACTTTACCAGAGATTGTTTTGTAAACTAGACCAAACACAACCCTGAGAATGAAATAACATTGAAATCATCTAAATGCTTAAAACTCACATATTTCTAAATGGTAATAGAGGACCAGACTGAGGAAGTGTAGAGGATAACACTGCTGATGCAGGCAGTGGTGTAGCAGCAAGGAACCAGAAGTCAGCACTGATATGAGGAGAGTCAAAAGTCAAGGAGGACCAATAAGTGTGTAAGAAATACATTGTGAATATGTTTAGTTGAAAGGTCAATGGAACATGTTTTTACAAGTTTTAAGATAAAGATAAGACATACTTTATTGATCCCCAGGGGGGAAATTCAAGTATCACAGCAGCACAAGACAAAATCAAAGGACATCACAGCAGCACAAGACAAAATCAAAGGACATTAAATAGAATAAGATTAAAGAGAAGAAATAAAATATAAAAATTAAAGATAATGATAGATAAATAAAAGATAAAATAAAATTGCTACAACAGATGAATAAAGTGACTAAAAAATGGCGGACAAAGTGTTGAATGAAATAAAGTGACAGGTGTCAGATAAAGTGTCATTACTGGACAAATGCAAGATAGGTCCGTTCAGAGGTGGATGTAGCTTAAGCCAAACCGCTGCTGTACAGTCTGATGGTGGTGGGCACAAAAGAGCGTCTGAATCATTCAGTTCTGTTCCTGGGTGGGATAATCCGCTGGCTGAATGAGCTGCCCATCAGCCACAGCTCGTCGTGCAGGGGGTGAGAAGGATTGTACAGGATTGCACAGATCTTGTCCTTCACCCTCCTCCCAGCCACTGTCTCCAGACTGTCCAGGTCCAGTCCCACCACAGAGCGACTTTCCTCACAAGCTTGTTGAGCCTGTTGACCTCACCAGTCTTAACTCCACCCCAGCAGCACACTACAGCAAAGAAGAGTGCACTGGCAACCATAGACTGGTAGAAGGTCTTAAGGAGCCCACTACAGACGGCAAACGATCTGAGTCTCCTCAGGAAGAACATCCTGCCCTGTCCTTTCCTTATTTAGTCATTAATCCCAAGGGGCATAAGCCAGTGTTCTCACTGGGCCGGTCCCAAGCCCGGGTAAATGCAGAGGGTTGTGTCAGGAAGGGCATCCATTATAAAACCTATACCAAATCAAACATGCGAATCACGAATATGACTTCCATACTGGATCGGTCGAGGCTTGGGTTGCGTGTCCGTAGGCAGTCTAGAACTGAGCAGTTGGTGTGAGAGAAGAGGATGCAGAGGATAGGGTAAGATGGAGGCAGATGATTCGCTGTGGCGACCCCTAAAGGGAACAGCTGAAAGAAGAAGAAGTCATTAATCCTTTCAGTGAAACATTTTACTCACCAACTTCAGCTCTAGGAGTGAGTCAAACGGGACAAGAGAGGCATGAACCCAAAAGGTCAGACAGTCTGACAAGTTGTCCACATACCCTCAGCTTTCATATTTGTTGAAGGAAATTAAGAAATCTGGCTAAGCTCGGGGCATAGTTCCTCATGGTTCCATGAATGGAAATGGCGGTCTGTTATTTGGTCAGTCGAACCTTCACTGAAATGTCTCAGTAACCAATGAATTGATTGCCACAGCCTTTTGTATAGACATTCATGATCCCCAGAGGATGAATCTGTCTAACTCTCATGATTGTCTGTCTGTCTTCTGAGCAAAGTTCCACTTTTTGTTTATGCTGGAGACCTCTGCCTTGGCTGCTCCTCTGCATCTCCCAACAGACTCTATTCATATAAATAAGATGCATCTTTCCACACAGAGCTAAAGTCTGAACGTAGCCTGAACATGCTGATGTTAGCATTTATCCCAAGCACCAAAGTGCCTAGGATCAACCAAACAAAGGCACTAGCAGGCAAAAGACTTGTCTTGATTAACTGTACTTAGTGTAGTTTTTTAAACAAGCAGTTTTCAGTGAGAAATTACGGACGCAATTTCATGTGTGTCCACCTTTGGTTGCCCTTCAAATATATTAGCTGTACAGTGAAGCTACACCCCCACTCTTAGCAACTGTTGTGATTAGGCAAAGTCATAAAGGAAAGAGCCAAAACTTTGTACTATGAATGAGTGGCAAGTTGTTAAAAAAAATCCTCTGAGGCAATACATTAAAGAAACAGACATGAAAAGAGTTTTACTTATGTTTTATTCCTCTCGTATGTGCACTCTTGTAAAAGGTCGTCCAAGATTTAAGCTTTTCTCCGGAGGTGAGTTGTACCAACACCTGCTCCCTCTGCTTTCACTCTCGACTCTCACACCCACTCGTGTTAATAAAATGGTGTTATGCTTTAATACAGTTGCCTCCTGCAGTACTCATGGCATTCCTATTTCAATTTTCCATTAGTCCTAACGCTAATCAAATCGAGGTTACTTTAAAAAATGAGATTGCCTCTGCATATTGAATGCGTGGCTATTTGCTGCTTTCTGTGCATACTATACAGTCATATGTCATCTTATAGCTTCCCCTCAGGGCAAACTTAGTAATTGATATCTAATACTTGCACTGAGTTTGATTGGCTTGGACCTCATCTCTTGCTCCCTCTCAGTGTTTTACTTCATGTGATCCGCACAGTGGCTGCTTATTTTTCACCGTGTCCTTGCAAGATTTCAGGGACTGTTATAGCATCATGTACTTCACTATGTGTGGGTGCTTCTCCCTGTAATGAGAGCACACCTCTGTCTTTGATTGGACACCCCTTCAGGCCGGCATGCAGTCAGGTTTGTGTTGATAGTATCTCATTCACACTCTGCTAATGAGACTCCCTCGTGGCTGTACCGATCCTCCTTCCACCGCTACCTTGATGAGTTTACCTGCTATGTTCTCATCGTATCAGCTACAGACACTGCTACATAAATTGGTCATTAGTTTCCTTCCAATTCACAGCCTCTCTCATTGGGGATGGCAGACTTGAATCTTTAATATTCTGCTCTCCATTTTGGATATATAGTTGTCAAAAGAAGGAAAAAGTCATTAAGCCATGGAGCTAGAGTCCAGACTTCCTCTGTGAATGTTCTGATGGAGGCAGTAGGCATCAATGTGAAGAGGGCGAGGCTTTACAATAACCCCAGTCATTCCTCGGCTGCCATCTTGCTTGTAAAATAGTACCCTGGATGTCATTTTTAATGAGGAGGATGATAATGAATTACTGTTGGCTCATCCAGCCAGGAAGCCCTTATGTGTGTGTTTGTGCATATGTGTGTACTTTCATTATTCATGATGCATTTTTACCGATACGGCGATTAAGTGAGAATGCAATGATAAACCAAGGTGCTGTTAACCGTAAAACACTTTTACTGTATCTTTGCAACTCACTCGCTTGGTTCTGGCTCTATCTGTTTAACAAGGACTCACAGTATTTTCAGTTTCTGGGCCAGGCAATTGACCTCTCGGAGTCTCTGCTGGTTGCCTGGCTGTCTCATAATGATGACAGGACAGAGCCATGCTTTTCCCACCTGTCCCCTGTGTAGTGCACCATTTTATGAGTGTCTGAATTCTTTAAACTATGCACTATGTAGTGCCCCTAAAAATTCACGCAGTGGAGTAAAAAATAAAACTGTTGTCCCGTTGCGTTAACATTACTGTCTGCTAACAATCCCACAATTCATTCTGTTGCATTTTATACATGTGAAAATGACCACTGTGCGACAAAACACCTGTCAATAATGGGTCTGTAATTTGGGGAGCAGCGAATGCATGAATGAGGGACAGATTTCGGCAACATTTCCAAAAAAAAGCTGACATTCCTTGCCTTTTCCCATTTATAATAATATATCTTATTTTTTTGGTTTATGTATGACCTTTGAACACGTGAGCACATTTTGCACAATTGAGTGGCATTTTTTTTGTTTGCATGTGACTTTTTTGTATTATATTTTGCTGTAATTGACCTATGGCTAAGCCCCGCCCTCAAAGGTGATGAGCCAATCACAGTACGTATAGACATTCCCTTACACTCGGACATTCTCTGCCTGGACGTCCATTGAAATGCATTACAGAAAGTCAGTTTTGTTCGGTTTTATGAGCTTTTTCAGAGATTTGAAGTTTAAAAATGGTCAAACGGTGTGCATGGGGTACATGCAACTCAGACACAAGGTATCCTGAGAGGCTGGGCGACCAGGTGTATTTTTTACACTTTAAACCACATCTCAACCGAGAAAAGTGTCTCCTTTGGATAAAGTTGTGTGGTAACGTTAGACCACAACATCAACTCAACGTGAATAAGATTAACAATGATGTCTACATCTGTTCTAAGGTAAGTCAACATTGTGTTTGAGGCAACATATTGTCACTTTGCTGGAAAGAAATATAAAGTTATCTTTAACATCTCTAGCTAACGTTAGCTAAAGTTAGCCTAACGTTAGCTCCTAGCTGCGTTGTTCATCATGTCACCTTGTTTGCTGGGAGTTCATTAGCCTATTTTGTTCTAGTTTTGTACTTTGGTGATCGTACATCATTGTTAGCTGTTGTCCAAAGGGCTCTAGTTAAGCTAACGTTAACTTCTGGAGCTTAGCTTCATTAACTTATCTGTAATGGCAGAGATAACAAAGGTTGGCAAACGTTATGCTGAATGATTCAGTGTAAATACTGTAGCACCAAACTAACGGAGAGACACTCTTGGTAAAGATGGTAAAAAGGCCGTTATCCTTTTCTCATATTCTGAGCCAAAAACCTTAACTTCAGTGGCACTTTAACTTGTTGTCTTTGATGGTGACGGCAACGAGATGCGGTTCACAAGCGTACCCTGTGACCTGTAAATTTTGGCTTGTAATTTAAGCTTTTCATCGACCTTCTCAACAATAAAATGATGAATATATCCCTCCAATGCGTACTTTAGGCCCTTTTGGTTACTTCTCAATGAAATCTGATCGTTATGTCCCCAAAAATCAATTGCCTCCTGCGAAATGCCATGTACTGTGACACCTGCCATAGCGCCGGTCACTGAATGTTGATAGTTTGTCCAAGTGAGTGGGGGGGGCGTGGCTTAGCCATAGGTCAACTGTATTGCACACGTACATTGTAAATTTGATCTGTTTTTTCTAAGTAGCTTTATTTAAGCAAACTAGATTTTTCCCGAGGGTATCTTTGCTGTGGTTCAACCTCTTCCAGCGTAAAGTAATTGGCAGCTTGCAAAGCTATGCTTTTAAAGTAGCACTGCAGGCAGCATTGTTTCCACAGTGAGCTAATGGTCTCACTATAAGTTATCAGCCTTTTAACACACTACTTAGCTTCTTGAAACACAGAAAGTGACCCTTTTTTCCTTTTGAAAGACCCTTTGCTTGCTTACAGCAGTGGTCATACTGTGAGCTTAATGGGCTGTAAAATGATTTCTGCAATCATCTGGTTAAACTGGACCCATGCTGCAATGCTAAATGGTGGATAAACACTGAGTGCACTAAGACCAGCAAGTTCCAAGGACTTTGTCCTCTTTTACATGTCCCACATAAAGTGAGGGATTTACAGTAAGGGACTTGTAGCTCTAGTTGATTTAACAAGTCATTACTGATGAAGAGTATGAGACAGTCTTTTTTCTTAGCCTCTGTAGAACAAAGGGTTACTCCCAAGAGCCATGGTGGATAGGGTTCACTCAGTCAACTTTGAAAAGAGTAATATGTTATAATACCAGCCAGTCATTATTCAGCAAATGGCCGTACAACATTCAAAAATTTAGACAAACATTTTGTACCATATAGTGATATGAGAGGAAACATGTAAAGCAAGTAAAACAGAGCCAAACTCTTTCTGTACTGATGAAAAGAACTGAAGTGTATAAATTACAGGCAGGGATTACAAATTACTTTGCTCTTTGGAAATGTTTCTTTCAGTTTGGTTCAGAGATTCAGAGACTCGCAGTCACTGACTATGTAATTGCAACTCTGTTTCTAACAACAGACTCAAGTCTCACTTGCTTCCATCAGAGAATCTGTGTGGGGTAAGTCGAATTTGCAATGTGCTTACTGTAACTTCTTAGTACAGCCACACAGGTGAAAGTGGTGTCCAACAGATGAATAACTACCAGCTGTGCACAACTGGGAGGCATCAGCTCATGGAACAGGAATTTACACTGTAACCTAACCCACTTAAATACGTATTGATTAACTGAAAAGGAGCAGGGAAAAGACTGACATATAACCTGAATTTAATACAATCAATAGACTAAATTGCCAAGACAATTATGCACCTACATTATGTCTTAGTTAAAAGATTATAACTTACTTCTCCACAGGATGGTGAGAGATGTTGATATGAATGTTGAATGAGCACTTGAATATGACATTTGCTGCTACACATACTGGCACACTAATAATACTATTACATTTTAAATAACATACAGAAATACACATGTGCTGTAATGCAGAAAGTATCAAGATTATGTGACATCTTGATACAACACTTGTAATAATGAGATAAATTAAAGAACTTGTTAGAATATTCTAGTCCCACCTCTAAGCTGCTGTTGCAACCGGAGGCTATTGAGGATTTCTCCCGACTGTGAAAAGATCATGAACATTATTGGTACCTCTGTACTTGTCCTTGGCTCTGAGGATAATACTCAGCACAGCATTGCTTCTAGCAAATCTAATATTTGCTTCACACTACAACTGTTTGAGTTTGGAGGCAGCCCGCGGTAATGTTCCTGGCAGCGAACTGTGTTTGATGAAAAGCTTTTTTGTCTTGACGCGCCACTTGGGTTGCAGTGCTGGTTCAGTGGCAGAGAACATGAGGTCCAAATCAAGTGACAACATGTCCTAGTCCAAATTCAGGGCAAGGGTTGGAGAGGAGCTCTCAAAGCTCAATTTACGAAATAGCAAGTAGGATTACTATTCATGTCTTTGCATTCTGGCTGCTGAGGCATGAGGAAGCCGCTGACCTTTGACTATTCATTCTCACACTTGACTGTGACAAGGTTAGAGATGAACATGAAAGGAAAGAGATGGTCCTTTTGAAGCAATACAGGATTGAATTAGCAGCTTTAACTGCTTTTTGTAGAGGCGCTCATATTCGTTTTTGCCATTATTTCACACTGTCCTGCAAAAAGACTATTGATTATACCTGGAGTTCAGTTCAGCTCTAAGAAGTACTCAGACCCTTTACTGGAATAGAAGTACCAGTACACAGATAGAAAAATGCTCCACTACAAGTTAAAGTTCAAAATTCTGCTTAAATTAAAGTACAGAAGTATTATCAGCAAAGTGTATTAAAAGAACTCCTGTCACTTGTTACTGATTTATTACTATATTTTGATATTTAGTAATATTATTGTGATGCATCAATGTGTAAGAAGCCACTTATTGATGTAGCTGGTGGAGGTACAGTGAGTTTTAACTGCTTTTCTGACTGATATTCGGCTGATAAGTCAACTCTGCTGGGTGATACACCAAGCTCCTGTCTCCACTCCCTCTCTCCATTTCCAAACATTCATGTCCAACCTGGTCTCACTCCAAAGTCGTCCAAATCCAGTGCTTGGGCAGTGACATGCGGCATCAGACAACATCGAAAAAAGCTGTCCTTTAACGTTTACATGATACACGGAAGGTTGCCATTATAGTTTAACGGTGCTCAGCAGCGTCAGGGGAAAATGCAATGGGACAAGCATGAAAGTTAAGGGGGCGACAGTCTGCGTGTGAGTCCAACAACCACCGCCTTATAAGATTATAAAACCAAACCCTGCTCTTTTTTCCAAAACCTAACTGCGTGCTTTTGTTGCCTAAACCCAATGACATACGTCAATACACGTTACTGTACCGACGTAGTGCGTTTACTTTGAAAGAGACTGTATATAAACGGTTAATTTCCTGTGAAAGTGGAAGTCTACTTTGAAAACAGACAATGCATGTAACAGGCAGAACTACTTTGAAAACAGACAATGCATGTAACAGGCAGAACTTGACATGGCATCCCAGAACATCAGCACGTGGAAAGTCCATGACCAAACGTCCTGATAAGTGACGAGGTCAGAGTGAGAACGTGTTGTCATGTTACTGACCTGCTTCTTCCTCGGAGCCTTTGTGCTTCTTTGTCTTGCAGGTGCACACAGATCGGGGCTGCTCGTGGATTGTGGGTTGTGGTAGATATACTTCTGCCAGCAACGTCTAGACTTTTTCGTCGCCGGTCATTTTGACCGGCAGGGTCATAAAAATCCGGTCATAATCTATTTTTACCGGTCATTTTAATTTTCGTTTTTAAATGATAATAAAGATATTCAAAGACATTTAGTTTTCATTCGTTCGTTTTTAATAAATCCAACAAGGAAGTTATAAAGTGTGCATTAATAAGGACATGAACGAAAAGATGAACAGACATCCACACACGGCAGCGCTTCAGTTCGGCGTCTGGTCTATTTTTCACGAGCCGCGAGCGCTTCTGTCAAGCTGGATCGAGCGGATCGTACCAAACAGGAAGTCAGACACAGAAAAGATGAGAGAATCCGGCCAATTTTCAAAATAAAATAACAACAGCATGCACACGAGGAACATGAGGAGAATATACCGTGTTTATAATTCAAAATAACACAACAGCGCATAACCGAACACATTTTTCAATACCCTAATCACTTCATGACAATTTTAATTTTGTGTCACCAAGCCTGCAGACATAACTACATGAATTAAATGGTCGGAACAATATGCCCTATTCATTCAGTGTTTATCCAACACGCTCAACACATGGACATGCAATGACAAATTGTCATTAACTTATTACGTTATAAAATACGATTAATATGGCCTTACCCATGTTTAAAATGACCTGTTGATGTGAAAAAACGAGTACTGACGGGAACAGACGAGTGGAGTCGATGTTTAACCGGCACGGAGAGCACAGGAGAAATGTGCTGCCTGTGTGGACAGTCAAGCGCCTGCGCTCTGCGGCACTAACGCATCTGGTGTGTCCAGGCTGTTATGTCAACAACGCTACATGAAGCAGATGAATGACTTTTTCTCTGCAGTGTGAAAACGGCAGCCACTTAAACCACTGACTGTACACTCCGCCGCCAAGTGGGCAGGGGTGGTAATTGCAACTGGTCAAAATGACCGACAGCCTTCAGATTTTCCGGTCATTGTTGTAAAAAAACGGTCAAAGACGGGGAATATCCAGTTAACGCGACCCCTGACTTCTACTATTATCATACATATTATTATCACATACATATGCTATATATTAATATATACATATATACTATCATATATTACTGTGATATTGGGAGTAATGGATGGACCTGCACTTGTATAGTGCCTTTCTAGTCTTTCGACCACTCAAAGCACTTTTGACACCACGAGTCACATTCCCAAACACATTCATGCACAGGTGGCCAAAGCTACCATTCTTTTTAACACACTCACACATCGATGGAACAGCCACTAGGAGCAAATTGATGTTCAGCATCTTGCTCAAGGATGCTTCAGCTGCTCTTTCGATTAGTGGACAATCTGCTCTGCCTCTGAGCCACAGCCGTCCTGAGGTCTGTACGTAGATATAAACGGCTCATTCTAAGGTACCAGAAAACACAGTCATTCTTAGTTGCAGGTGATTACGTACTAATGAAATTATAGTGATGAATTTTATATTCCGCTTGCCCCTGGACACACTGGACCTTCAACAGCAAGCCAACGCACTTGTCAGTTTTGCTTCTATAATTGGCTGATGCCTTTTCTTGCTGAAGGTCTCCCTGCCAGCCATTTAAGTTGTATAGAATATGTTCATCAGACTAATGACACAATAGAAGCACTTCCTATACTCTGCATCATGAACACTGAGTGTGGAACATTATAAGAGGAGTGTTAGCGGCTCTGAACTGCACAAAGCACAAGTTGAAAATAGGGCTTTCTACAAAAGCAGCACATCTGCCAGCCTTGATCATCCGTTCACTATAAAGCTGTTGTTTTTTAAATCCCCGGTCTTACTTCTTCAGTCATTGCAGCAACAGCCATTATTTGTTCCTTACAGGAATATAAAGCTCAGCTCTGCTCCCTGAATCTCTTGATCTGTTCATCTGCCTGCAGACATCCAGTCTCCTTCTATAAGCGTGACTCGTCTGAAGTGAAAATGTATTTCTTAACCATGTTGTTTACGTGTCCAAAAGAAAAAAAACAAGGTGTTTTTCAAATAGATTCTGTGTGTTTCTCCCGCGGAATGAGGACACTGATGATCTGCTGCTGTGTTTCTAACCTTATCCCACGTCTCACCTTATCTTGTCTGTGGTCTTCTTGGAAAGATGTTTTGTTGTTTGCATTTATAACACCTCAGACATTGACCATGGAGTTTTTGTGACTCATCCAAGCTAGGGCTGTCACAATAGTGAAATTTCGGATGATGACTGTCATACAAATCATTGCAACAGGCCACCCAGTGGTGCTTTTGTGTTTGCCTTTGCAACTAGAGCTAAATCCACCTGTCAGTTTCAATGGCTACTCATAAAATGATGCAATCGTTGGCAAAGGAGTGTCAGTTAATCTTCAAATAGTTTGCTGAAAAAAACGTTTCACCTCTTGCTCTGCTGCACGTACTGTAGATGCATTTTATACCTTCTTGTAAAGCTGTTGTGGAGGCTGCTGTGGCAAAAAGGTGGTTCAAGACATTTAATTTAAGTGCTTAATTATATTTTCAAAAGTTAGTATGCAACGGGGAAACACAAAGCAGGTGTTCACTTCAGGACCAAGGTCTGGAGGCACAGGGGAGACTTTGTTTTGCCTCCAGGGCCGAAGCTGATGCGGGGCTCCTTCACTTTACCCAGAACTTGGGAAGGACTCGGGAACTTTACTCGGGCCTTGAGGAGCTGCAGTGTTTACTGGTGGACAAGTTGAAACCTACACTGTTTATTTCCCACCACTTGACAGCTTAACAACTGCAAATTTCTTCTCTGCTCCGATTGCCAACATCTGTCGGCTGTGAGCACATCCACCACCACTCGCTCTGTTGCTCACACACTCACTGCGCCCGCTCTGCACTCTGACCAGTCCCTAAAGGACCCATGCTACTCTTTCAACACATGTTTCCATCCAAACATTTTAAAGTGAATTGTCCAATTAGAAGAGCTGGATTGAAGCAACAACTCCAGCATGACTTTCCCCCGAGATGTCAAACACACTGCAGCACCTGTTGGAGACACTCACCACTATATATCAGGAGAGCCATTATCGGCACCTCTCTGTCATCATTTGCGTCGGAGGGCAAAAAATATGGTCTCATTTAAGCTGAGTCAGAAGATGCTGCCCAACAGAAGTATGATCTAGACAGCCAAGCTCCCTTTACCACATTTTTTTTTCCTGAAATCGGAACCTTGTGCTCAGGTAGACGCTTTATTTGCTGCAACCCATCTAATGAAAATGCACCTAATACAACAGGCGTTTCCCCAGCTTAACTTCCTGTGCTTCCTGACTCCTTACTGTTAGGACTCCTGGCTAAAACATAACTGGTTATTCCGTTTTTCTTCGTCATTCGAGCAAAATTGTAACACACAGAAACCTCGCACACTAAGACTGATGCGTTTTTTTGTTCTGTGCATTGCTAAAATTCGAGACTAAATAAAAAGACACATTTCCTCCCTTGCTTCTCTCCACTGGAGTTATTTATCTGTCCCTCTCTCCCCGTGTCATGCATTTGGCATCACAGCTGCATCTGTTCTCTGTCTCTGTATCCACACTGCCCTTCTGCGTGCCGTCAACATCATTCTCCTCATCACCATCATCCACCTGATTATACTATCTGACCTGTTGAACGTGAGCTATCTGAGTTATAAGACAATATTGTGTGACCCCCTTCCTCTGTCTTGTCGAGACTGAATCCCGCTGCCACATTTTCTTCACTGATTCTTAGTCACCAACTCTCTAAAGGCTCTGGGTGGATGCAAATAACACAGAAAATGAAACCTGTGGCAAAAACTTTAATGAGGGACAGAAGTTTCAGAGTCACTGTGCAATCATATTTATTTTAAGATGTGCGACAAAGGACATAGTGTGCAAAGGCCTTAAAGCTCTTTGTGGGCTCAAAGTCTGTGTGATCATTTATTCTAACATCATTTTTCTCATCCCAGTTTGTCAAATGGTGATGCTTCCTCCAGTGGTGTAGTGAAGAGTATACAAGGGTATATATACCTCACTCTTTGTTTGATTTTTTTTTTTTTTTTTTGGCTGTTGTAGCAAGGCAGTAACTTATAAAATGAACATTTAATTGAAGCCGTTTTTCAACCACACTCATGCCATAGAACCACAGCAAAACACACCTCAAAGATTTTCAGATGGGTTTAAACACCTGAACTGTGTCTAAAACGGTGAAAATGAGCTCTGTCGCTTTTGGAAATAAGGAACTCCGGACGGCACTCTGTCAGAAGACTCCACTCGCAAATATACAGTACCAGTGTGACAAATATCTGAGTGAATTCCCTTGGTAAATAAAAGGGTCTAAGCGAAACAGAGAGGAGTCCAATGTCAGGGGCCAAAGACTCTCTCTAACGATCACATTTCCACACCATTTTCGATTAACATAGAGAGCCAAGCCACCCCTAAATGACTTGCCCGTCTCTGTGGGGTCTCTATCCAGGCGAAAAGGCTCTCCGAAGCTGTCAATTTCCAGATCGGACTGTGGGTCGTGATCCTTCAGCCAGGTTTCTGTGATAGCGAGGAGGCAAGCACTTTTATACTCCTCCAGAAACTTTACGTTGGCTTGAAGCTCATCCACCTTATTTCGGAGAGATTAGACGTTGGCAAGCATAATGGTTGGCAGGGGGATACGGCGAAGACCTTGTCTTTTCAGGTGCTGGTGAACACCACCGCGTCTCCCCCTTTTCCTCATACCTGTCGGCTTGGATGACCACCTCTGGCCCCCTGAATGATCCTGCCGGATGATCTCCATGGGAAATACTGCCGAGGAGTCCACAGCAGCCATTCCGGAGGAGTAGGAGAGACTCCCGGCCATACTGGAGAGGTTCACGCAAATATCTGAGCTCGAAATGCAACGATGCCGGTGTGTATTTCCGAAGCGCTGTCAGTCACAAAGGGGTTCAGCCTTTTAGACAATTCCTCCAATCATCATGCAGACACCGAGCGTCCTCTCCCGTCTACCGCTCCATTAGGTCCCAGGGAAGCTGAGCCTCCCTGGAAGTGACGATTTTGTCGCATTTATCCAATGACCGTCTCGCTTTGCTGCATGAAAAAACCTGCTCAACGCTGTCTCATAGGAATGCTTGGAGGCTCCGCGTCCACCGTGCTGACACAAGAATGTATGACAGGGAGGTCGCGTTTGAAAACTGGTGATAAACAGCTGACATTTGAACATCATAGTCATGATGTGAAACGCATCCTAGCGCACGTTTAATGCAATGTAAATTCTTATTTTAATGTAAATTCAATAGTGCATATTTGACCATTTCTTCTATGAAATTTTAGGGGAAGTTCAGCCTCCCTTGTTGTCTCAGAGCAATCGCCCCTGGTCTGTACGTGGTGCACAGCTGTCTCCTGGGTGAAACTCACGATGTGGTTAATGCTGTCACACAGCTGGATTAGGTGACAAAACCAGTTGGTTGAGTTCAGATAAAGAAATGTTTGGTTAAAAGAAGTATGTAATGTGATGTACGTCAAGTGAGTGACCTACATACATGACAGATAGGCGTAAGTTACGTAGCACTGTGTTAAAACAGCCTTGACTTTATGTTTCACACAAGACACAAACAACACAATGGACTTTCTCACTCTTTATACTGCATCAGTTACTCTGAGCATCAAATATTCCCACAAAGGGGTTTACATGTGAATTAGCTGTAAGCCCGGTGCCTCTCTTACAGATGCCAAATGGTGCCTTTGGTGTTGGTTGTGACAAAGCGTTGAGAACAGGCTGCTTGTTTTGGATCATTTGAATTATTATGTTTCAGTATATCTAGTCACATACTGTAGGTGTCAACAGAAACCAATTCAGAGCTTTGCTTTGAAAAGATGATCAAAAGTCAGAGATCAAAGCAGAGTTTTTGAAAACAGACAGCTGAAGGCCACAGACTGAAACATCACAACAGTAAATTCAGTATTGTAGATCGGCTGGTTAATTCTGTGCAGCAAGCACCAGGTGTTGTTAAACCACCACAGGAACCCCCATGCTCATGTGCACATTAAACTTGTCAATTTGATTAATTATTCTGCAGCTGCAAATCAACAGGTTTGTTGGAGACGGATGTTTTCAAAACATTTCACACAGATCCATGAAAAAAACACTCAACAATCACCTCAGCTTCCTGTTCTGTTGCAGGTCAGTTTGACCCTTTTTAAGTTTGAAAATCGTGGAAAATAATGTAAAGTATTTTTTTGTGTGAAACTTCTTCTGCTGGCCTTAATTGGTGTAAAGTGTCAAATTTAGACCATTTCTTTCTTTGCAGATGTGAGACATGAGATATTTCCTACTTCCTACCATATTTCTCCCCAATTACACACACACTCACATACCCACACACATTTTCTGCTGCAATATGGATCCCAAATCCCCCCATCCCTTCTTTCTCTATTCTCCTTAAATTGCCTGTTAAGTGTGGCAAAGTGCAGACATCATAATGACTGACGGGAATGTTTTATTGTCCCGCAGTAAAACCCCACCCACACTCAGTGGCAAAATCGAAACACACAAAAGGGTTTCTTCATGGGAGTCCTACTAACATTACACTCTGAAGCTACATACAGTATTCTCACTGTTAGAGACTGACTAAATGAGCAACAGAGGGAAGGGTGACAGCAGCGGAGGCTCTGGAACACTTTAACACTCTTAACACTCAACCTGGTGAAACGGAGGAGGATGTGTCTGAAGATGAGCACGACCTTGTGATCACTTCTGACTATGAACCATCAGACGAGGACACTGCATTCCGACATTCATTTTTGCTGAACATAGGAGGGTTAACTTCTCACTCCTCTGATAACTCCCTCAGGACCGTCACATCCTGCTAGACCTCCCCTGGTGTCTCCATCCAAAACTCTGGGTAACCAGGGCAACGGCTGCACACGTCATCTTCTTTTAATGAGTCCGTACAAGTGTTGCCCGGAGCCCCACATTTTAAATTACAACACAGGTAGACGTGGGGCTGTGACGAGTGGCATTGTGTCATATAGGTTGTCTGGGTTAAATTTAACAGGGTCCATGCCTCCAAGTTCACAGGGTCCTGCGTAGCTGTCATATTAAAGCTGTCCTCAGCAGAAAAGCAACAGCATCAACCTTTTTTACACCAAATGTTTGCTGACAAGCGACTAAGAGGTTGAATAATGCCTTCTCTGTGGAGCAAAGGTAGACACAGTGGGGTCTGGTCATAGCACCACAACACCTCCCAAACACTAAGCAAACGATACAAGCACTGAATATAAAGATTGCGTAGTTGCAAAAACCTTTGCACTGATCCAGAGGCAACTACAGAAAAATAAAAGACAGGACTGGTTATTCTGGTGAGTTGACATGAACAAATACACAGCAGAGTCCTGCATGGGTCTAATTTTCAAGACCACCTCCCAAACTGTAATGTACAATGTGGCACCCATCCCCGCACATATAACCAATTTGGTCTTTCTTTGTTCTTGCTCAATTTGATTCATTTACCAGTCTTGGTCCCACCTGCAAATACTTTGTCTATGTCCAAAATTGGCTTCACGTTCAGCATGTACAAGCCTTTTAAAGGAAATTCAGATTTGTTACAACTTGGGTTTTATTTTCAAAGCTTCAGTAATCACTTCTATAAGTTATGATAATGCACTCCTCAGAAATCTTGAAACTATAGGCGACAATGCTAAAAGTGGGTTCACAGGGGACAAACACAGATAGTAAAAACAGTTTGACCAGATTAACTAGTGTAAAGTCACTGCAACGAGTTCTCATCTCAGGTCGTCAAATACTAATGCTTTGTGTGTGCCTTTGGCAATGGATACAGACACCGAAGTACGAGACACACCCTTTTCACATCTGTATGCTGCAGGCTGTCTCCTGGGTGAAACTATCACACTGAAACAAGAGACTCAAATGCTGACTCAGGGATGGAATAAAGTTCAAAAGAAGGTCCTTTAATTTCAGGCTAGGTTCGGTACACAGATGTCAGTCACTCAAGCAAAGGTATCCAAAACTGACAGGCAAAGACAAAATCCAGAAATCCAAAAAGGGGGTCAATATCACAAGGCAAACAAACGAACAAAGAAACGGCTGGAACACTGACTCAAAGTACAAGACGAACAGGCGCAGACAAAGGGAAACACAGGGGAGCAGGAAGTGAAGAGACCTGAAATGAGACAAGACGTGAGTAAAACAGGAAACACAAGACAAGAAACATGAGAATGTGACAGAAACTCATTGTAAGATGTGGTTAAAGTTGTGAAACAGTCCGGCTTAGATTTCGGTAACAAAACTACGTTAGGTTTGGAAAAACATGAGTTAAAATCAGGATGTAACTAGGACCCTACGATACCAGAGTGACACTTCCATTGACTCCTATGCTGAAGTTAAGCCTCACGCGCCCTCTAGTGGGGCATGAGGGCATTACCTTTCCGACCAGAAAACCCATTCACTTACAGTATGTCTGACGCGCACTTGCTTGTAAGTTGATGAAAACTTTTAGGTGTCTTGGTCATATTAAGTCATGCTTATAATTTGTTTATTTCAAAATGTAGAGAGTAACGTTTTGGTAGTGGAATCGTTTGTTTTTTGTTTTTTTTTTCCATCACAGATGCTCCTATTACAGTAGATTATGGTAGATTATGCTTTTAGGTTTGCTTGACTTTGGAAATGCACAAGAATTCCTGGTCGGCAATGCAGCAATACTGAAGTTCAGTCAGTTTTTGGTCACATTTGCAACGCACTATCCCACCACTAGAGGGCACATGACCAACTTTCCGCTTGACCAAAGTGTGTCGCTACTCTGGTATTGTAGGGTCCTAGATGTAAATAGGTCACGTGGGTGATGTCACTGTCTGATGGACAGACATTAGTTACATAACCTTACGTTGAAACAGCACTGACTTTTGGTTTTTACATGGGACACAAACAGCAGTGTCCTGAGTGAGAGTCTGTGTTTGTTTGACCACTCCACCACCTCTTGCCTACACTATATGGGCCATGTCGCTCTTTATACTACGCCGGTTGTTTTGACGGCCAGATGTTGCCATGGATGGGTTAACATTGGAGTTAGCTAAAAGCCTGGTGCCTTTGGCGTCGTTATCACATGCCAATGTGACAAAGTATTTGGCGATCGAGGAATGAGAACGGGCTGGTGACTAACAGTCCCTCGTTGCACTGTGCACAAATACAGCAAGTAGGACAGGTCAAGTTAGTATTCACCCTTTCTTTCTCCTGTAAATAAGTTTGACCAACCTTAGGTTTTAAACGTCCATCCTGTATGATCATCTAACCACTGTTATAAACCAGTTGTCCATTTAAGAGGAATTTATGCAGACGATTATTTACTTTTAAAGGTTCCAATTTAACCAGGACTACAACCATTCCCTGTCCGTACCTAACTAGTTTTTGTTGCCTAACACTCACTGTAGGCAAAAAGGAGGAAACTGATCACAAATTGTTTCTGTAATGGTAATAAGGGTTGTTTTTGGTGGTAATGGCAAACAACTAATTTTGTCAGCATTATGAGGACTTGCTGGTCATAGCCAACTGCATTTGGTTGCTCAGTTAGTAATTGCCCCTTGATGGTGATCTTTTGTTTCAGTGTCTTGTGGCTTCCATGTTCAGCTGCTGATGCTGTCTTGATGGATAAGATGCATGTACATGTGTTGCAGTGGGCAACTCACAGGGGAACCTGTTATTGATTTTGCCACACTGCCTCATTTATTTGGATGAAGCTGAAGGCTGCGGAGGCAGAGATGCTGCTAGTGATGGATACTTGTGTTTGGAAGTCAAATTAATCTCATCGTACCGACATATCCAGGCTGTAGATTTGATCAATCGATTAACCAGACAAAATAAAACCAACAGTTATAAGAACAGGAAACATACATCTCCTGTTTCAATCTCATGCAGCCGTTCGCTAATCCAGTTAGTCCATGCAGTCTCATTAAATTTCTCCAATACAGAGTCATCAATCTCTCTGCTTATAGTGTCTTTGTAAGCCTATGGCTATATGTTATTTATATCCTCCACCCAAAGACAAAATTTACTGTAGTCTGATCTGGCTAATTAAGATTCTAAATGTATTTGGACCTTTTTTCATTGCGTTTCATTTTGTCTTGCTGTCAGAGAGAAAATGGTGAGACCTGATATCTTCTGATTTGAATAAGGCTCTGATTACATGTACACAGATATTTTAGAAAACAGATATTTTATTGTCCACTTACTTTGT
This sequence comes from Epinephelus moara, assembly GCF_006386435.1. Classification (NCBI taxonomy): domain Eukaryota; kingdom Metazoa; phylum Chordata; class Actinopteri; order Perciformes; family Serranidae; genus Epinephelus; species Epinephelus moara. The sequence goes on from NC_065527.1 coordinate 8,393,634, forward strand.
AGCCGTGTGGATGTGTAAAACAAAGCATTTGGGGAAACAATGACATCATCTCCTCAATTCACACATGCCAATTGTTGCTTTGTGTATTGAGCACCAGAAACAAAAACAACAATGGCAGACTACTGGTTTGTTAACATATCGTTTGCAGTTCTTGTTCTAATGACTACTTTACAGTTAAACTGAGTATTGCCGAACCACTTTAAGTATGAATGAAGGCATCTGCTGTACCCAGTGTTATTCGGTCCATCTCAGAGTCTGTGGTTGAAAGTCTGGCGGACATAATGGTTTTGGATTACGCTCGGCCCAACCACATGGCAGGACAATTTCGAAAGTGGGACTGTTGTTAATGAGGAGTGGAAGGAAAACTTTTGCATGCCCAGAGCATCACTCGTATCTTTGAGTAAGCTCCTTCATCCTTATTTTGGAGGAGAATCAGTAGCCCCTTTTACACTGCCAGATTTTCGCCGAATGTTGGGCCGTTTTGCAGACATGCTGCGAGTGTTTAGACACATAGAGCTGGATTGGAGAGTTGATCCGAGGTGCCCAATTTTCCACCTCGTAGGGTAGACATATTGGTGGAACCTTTTTGGTTTAAAAAGAACGAGGCGGCCTTCCGCCACGGGAGGGGCTGTTGATGACTTGTGGGAGGAGCTGTTGATGACTTGTGAGAGGAGCTGTTGATGACTTGGCACGTGCGACCCACTGGCGGTGGATAAACAGGAAACAGCTGATAGCAGGAATTAGCGAGCAGCTAGTAGCAAGAGGGAAATGCAAACCTGACAGACACTGTAAAGATGAGCAACTGGGGAGACAAGGAGTTGCACGCCCTCCTTGCCCTCGCAAATGAAGAGGCCATTAACCGTCAGATGACGGGGACGGTGAAGAACGGGCCGACTTATGAGAGAATCGCCGAAGGACTGACTAGCTGCGGCTTTCCTCCCACGTCACTGTTTACGTCACACGCTGAGCTACACGTTTTGTTACTTGCTCACGCCCCCCATTGCCCTGAAAAAGGCGCATTCTGTATAAACCAAAGTAGGTAGGCGGCATTTTGCTGCACTCCCCGATTTTGTTTTTATACTACCAATGTTGAAAGAAGACTGATCGGGCTTTCCTGCAAATTTGCACAATTCCTGTTTATAAAGGGGTAATGGTGATGAGATCTTCAGCAGTGATTTGAAAAAGGTGGCCTGTACGCTTTACTACCTTTGCAACAAGGGGAGACTGCGGAAGACAGCTAATGTGGAGACAAACAGAGGGGAAAAAATACCAGTTTTCAAAAACATCTGTTTATGTGTAGACAAAGCCTGACAGCTGTCAAGGACCAGGTTCTAAAGGTGATTTTAACTAGGAAGTAACTCCGATCCCGTCCTTGTTGTCACCAACATTTGTGCCACCAAACATTTTTTTCTAATCAAAACTATGTGATTTTTAGTGCCTAAACCTTACCACAAATTCACCACGGCATTGTTAACAAATGTATTGTATCCATAGTTAACAGAAACATACAATGCAAACATATTTTCTGGTTATTGGGTTATTTAACTGCAGGGTATCAGTATTTTTGGAGCAATGGGCGCTTGATTTTGGGCTGTCGGAGAGACTGGCTTTTGATCCAATGGCACATTTTTCAGACAAATAAGGCTTCAAAATTTTGGGTCATCCAACACTTGGCTGTCCCCTTTCCTTCAGGATGTTTTGTCTTAACTTTGATTTACATCTGACTTTTCGTAGTTCTGTCAAAGTTGTAATTTTCCCAATATTTTAGTTTATGACCAAATTTCCACAAACCTTATGGCAATCCCATCATTCTCAGCTGTACTTTGCGCTCAGTGCTAAGGTACAAATGTTAGCACGCAAACCCAGTAAACTAAGGGTGAATATTAAATCTACCATCATCAGCATGTTAATATTGTCATTGTTTGCAGTTTATGCTGACATTAGCATTTAGCTCCATTCCTTAGTACAGACTCACAGAGCTGCTAGCATGGCTATACACATTTAGTCATGTTATAATGCGCAGCAAAATGCTTCTATTGTGCCATTTATTTAATTGATGCTATGCCAAACTTAATATTTAATTTGGCAATCACTGAACATGGCTTGCAGGCATTGGGAGTAAAATCATAACATTAGAGGTGTGTGTTAGCTTGCTGTTAGTGCTGTTTTGGGACACACATAAAAACACAGACTCATTCAGAGGAAACACAATTAAACCTCTAAGACTGATTATTATTGGAAAACAGGGTCTTTTATTGGTATGGGATGAACAAGATTTAAAGATTGTCTTCTAGCATATTTTTAGCTGACAATAATAAATCGTCATCCTGACCCCTGCCACTGCCCTCTGGTTTAGGTGAGTGTTGAGGTTGGGAGGACTGGCAAGAAACAGGCTGAAGAGGCAGAGAGAAAGTAGACTGTGTGACATCTGTCACACTCAGCTTGGAGTCCAATCCCGTTAAAGTAGATGCATCCTTGCAAAACAACATCCATATGGAGAGGCAGCGCTGCTTAAAATCTCCCCGGGGACACTATAACAAGCCTTATTAAAAACAGATTCTGTTGTGTGGGGGAGGCCTCTACTGGTGCTTCACGAATCTAATCATTTTATGGATGCTCCCTAGCTGGACCTGGATGCTGAATTTATAAATGAGCAATGAGTAGGGTGCTCATGGAAAATGTTTCTCCAGGGTCATCGTCATGGGCTAATGTAATACCTCTGCTTCTGGGCTAAAGTTGCAAATATATTTGTTTTTTTGTCAGTTTTCCATCCAATCCAGAGCACAAGAGTAAACAGCCTAAGATCATGTCTTGAAGGCTGTAGAGAATCGCCACAAGCACATCGTCAGACCAGCATGAGGGTACTTCGCAAAATGTCAAGGAGGATCATATAGATGTCAATTCAATTTGACATGTTTAGATTATAGTTTTGACACATCTGTATGCATTTATTTCTTGTTAAAGAAGATCTTGTTAAAGAAGATCTGCAGCACAAAACAAGCCCACGCCAGTCACTGAAAAGATGTGGGGATTGAAAGATGCAATGCGAGCAGAGCAAATGTTCAGGTTTGTTCTGTTCTTCCCTCAGGGAGCTGGTAAACTTTTAAAAGACATTTTTTCTGCACAGAGGCAATCTTGAGTAAATATGTTGAAAAATGTGGTAAAAATTGAAGAAACATGATCCAGTGTCACTTTTAATAATTCCACTGTATATGTGATTTGTTACTTTGTTATTTATTGTTTTGTTCAATAAGAAGTTGCAGTTTTTTATTGATTACAGTGTTTAAAATGAATGCCTGTGGAGTTTGGCAGCAAAAACGTGTATGTGTGTGTTGGGGTGAGGGGGCTTGAAAATATTCGCATCTAAAAAAAAGGGGGCCCTGAAGAAAAAGTTTGGTATCCATTGTTGTAATCCATCTTATCCATCTTGCATCTTCACTTACCCTTGTTCAATTCAGTTGCAACTAATCGTTCAATTTGCTCTTTTCTTATTTTTCTAATTGCACTGGCTGTATTCCAGTGTACAACGCTGTTTCAGCTCACTGTATTTGGCTACACCCACATCCCCCTGAACGTTATGTATGTACATTCTTATGTGTTTGCTCGTGCCTTTTTTATGTAGTTTTACTTGCAGTACAACCAATGCCCTCCAGGGACAAAAATAAGTTGAAGTTGAAATTTAAATGTTGCCAACTGCCACAGAGCCGGATTGGCGAGTTGATCCGAGGTGCCCAATTTTCCGCCTCGTAGGGTAGACATATTGGTAGAACCCTTTTAGTCAGATGACGGGGACGGTGAAGGACGGGCCAACTTATGAGAGAATCGCCGAAGGACTGACCAGCCGCGGCTTCCCTCCACGTCACTGTTTACGTGTTACTTGCTATTATCAATAATAAACAATATAACAATGTAATAAACAAAAACAGACAAGGTTTCACAGTGATGCCCAGAGATGTTGCAATCATTGAGATATAAAAGTTACCTTTATGAAGCATTTATAAGTTGTAACTAATGGCTTTAATTATGGTTATTAAATAATTCACTAACTCTTGATGGATCAAATGTAAGCCATTATTGACAATAACTTTTGTGTTCTGGGGTTGTAAAACCAGCTTTGGCTGTTAACCCCCCTTTAGATAGACACTCTGTTAATTAACTCTCATGTCGACTCCTCCAATGGACCGTTTGACCTCTAACCTTCTGGAAATGGGCTGCAGGACATTTACAAATTAAGACCTGATGGATTATTGTCAAAAGCCCTTTATTAATGACTTAGTAATATGTATGACTGTCTGCAGATGACATACTGAGTTTCGCTGACAGCTTATTATGAGAAAGTGAGGAACTCATGACCTTTTATTAATGACTGTACTCGCATGAATAACTGCAGAATCAATAGTGTATTACCCTTTCAAATTACATATTAATACTTCAAACAGCAGGTTCATGGAAAATGGTTTATCAAAGATATCAGTTAAACTCTCATAAAGGCTAACATACGCTGAGAAAAAGGTGCCTATATCAGAATAATAATGTGTAGAAATAACTATCTAGTTCTTGAGGCATTTTAATTTAAGTCCATGATGCTTCAAGGGGAAAAATCCCATCCAGACTGCCTTTAAATAAGCAGTCGAGGCCAGATGGAGATAAATGACCTTGGTCAGAGACAAAATTTTTGGCATACTGGTCCTAAAAACATTGTTGCCAAATGTAGGAAGCAGTATCCAGTGTATCCAGCAACTGGCCCTCCTCCTTGTGTTGTGGCTGCCTCATACCTCCATGTTGGTTGGTTATCATTCACACCACAGCCACATGTGAGTACAGCCTTGCAAGCTCGATGATTCTTGCAATTTGATGACTCTGCTGGAATTGGTTTGCCTCCCACTCAATGAGGGCGATTTCCCACAGGGGCTCTGTGCTATTTAATGCATATTTAATGCATTTTGTGTTCAAACCAATATGAGTGTTACATGACAAAGGCACAGTGTGCTGCTGGGTTAAGTAATAAACAACATTAGCTAGCTTCAAGATATATCACACTTATAGGAGCTTTTCACATGGGAGCTATATACATATTTAGACAACATCATTTCCTCTACAGCCCCTTCAGACCGGCTTATTACAGTGTAGATGGGAGCATGTTCTGCCATTTATCACAGCAGGGGAATTCAGTCTGCAGAGTCATCAGTTTCTTAACCATGCCACACTGATCTCTGAATATACAGACATTTAATTTGAACTGTTTTATTTTATCTGATTTTTTTGAGAAATACAATATATACAGTATATGTTGTATTTTGGTGTGATTAGAAGAAATTCAACAAAATAATATAAAGAATAGAACATGATCAACCAGCTTAGTGACAGATGGTTAGCATGGTCACCATAAGCATGTCAGCATGCTGATGTTAGCATTGAATTCAAAGCACAGCTGTACTGTCTTTATGTACACGATGTTCACGGGAATAGTCATCATCAATCATAAATTATTACCCACTAGAAATGTGTGGTGGTGTATTTAAATGCAGAGGCCCTGCCCTCTGCCTGTATATTCTGATTGTCTTCTTACTTTGCTTTAGTTGTAGTTTTATGGGCAGCAACCTTTGGGCAGTGGTGTGTATCCCCGGCCAGTAACGGCATGCAGGTGATGATGGCATTTCATTAAAAACAAAAAAATAGGTACCGTGCAGCCAGGTACCGGACCCTATAAGAAACTCACATCCAAGAGGAAGCTACAAAAATGACTGACACAAAATGCCAAGTGGACAAAGCTCATTCTAAAACCAGAGTACATCTGGGTTCAGCTTTCACCTACTGGCGAGCACTGAAGTAGAGATGAAGAGCGATGCTGAGCTGACCTGTTTTCTTTTGGACTGGTAGGTGCCTTGGTGAAACTTTCCTACAATAGTAACTTGCAGTGTTATGTAATGTATAAAGATAACTGGATACAGCGTTGGAAGCATAGCCTTAATCATTCCTATGAAAGTTACTCAGTGGCGCATGAAGCCAAAAATGTTTAACTACCACATATAATATTACCACATACTAATATTACCTGCACTGTGTGGCCCATAGAGCAGGCGCAATGGACTTCCACCGGCTGAAGCGAGTACCTACCGTAGGGTAGTTGGCTAAACTAAATGTTGTGTCTACAAAAGCCCCGTTTCTACCAAACACTTTCGGTATGGTACCTTTGGAACCAACAGTAACCCTTCAGACATGGTACCTAGATCCTTGCATTTCCACCGCAAACAGTTTTTTTTTAATGTGGATGGGGTTGTTGTCACTCACTGCTCCATCCAGCACTCACTGTCCTCATTACGGGTGATACAGATGGAAGTCTGCACCTCTTTTATCATCAACACAACGAGGCTGCACGCCGACATTTACTATAACTAAATAAAACAGCAGCAGCTGCTGCAGTGAGAGTCTCTCTCCATGATAGCAGCTTTGTTCATTTAGTCCTTCTCAGGCAAGCTCAGCGGTTTAGTGTTGCTGTAGCCCACAGGAACAACGCTCTACAACGCTTTTTTTTTTTCTTTCTGAGTGACGATTAGAAATGATAATATATAAACACTTTAAGTTCCACTCGTTACTAAGGTATGCCATATAAAGACTAATGGAATGGTCAGAGTTGTCACAGTGAAATTTAAGTTGCGTTGTCGTCAACTCATGCATTGAGTAACATTACAAGTAAACGTTCCACCTTAAAAGTTGCCGGCAGTCGGCCCAGTGATGAAGTTATTGTTTCTCAGACTCCAGCTGCTGTGAGAGGCAGCAAAACATCCTTTCATTTTATAGTTACAGTTTACTAATAAAACTCTCCACAGTATGAACAGTGGTTACATGAGCCTCAAAACCAGACACAACTCAGCCCTGAGCAGAGTGACCGTCCTCTACTGACCAATCAGACTGCAGTGTTCACAGCTCCACCTTTTAGTACCAGATCTGTGTGATAGGTACCCCAACAGAGGGGGGACCAAACATGGGGACGGCACAGAACGGTTCTATTGTTACCATCCACAACTTTTCACAGCGGAAACAGAAAAAATGTGTACTGAACTGAACTGAACTGAACTGAACTGAACTGTAGTGCTTTGTGGAAACGTGGCTGAACAGTAACAGACTGCTTAGTAGACCTTCAAAAGTGCTTGTATCCATCTTTGGAGGTGAAATACATTTGTTCATTTTCGTCCTCACATCTATCCGTAAAATGCCTCCTATTGATTTTGCCTGTTGCACAAATGGAACTATGTGAACCATAAAACGCATTTGTGTTTGACTTTAAAGCCTCTTATCGAAGGAAAATGGTCGTGTGTGTTTTTGAGTGGTAACACACCAAGCTGTGCTCCTGTGGCAGACTGTTGTCACAGTGCAAGCTGTGTGGATGCCAGAGCTCATTTCAGCAGGGTCATAATGTGGATGATTAGACACCCAACCAAGCCTAACTGTCAACAAATATTCCCATCCGCAGACACCACCAGTTAGACAAAGGTTAGTTGACGTTTTCGGATGTTGTTGGGTGTCGTCTGTTATTTAAGTCATGGCATTTTGACCTTCTACAACACATTTGCCCTTTATCTAAATAGATGGTAAAAGTCTTGACATTTTAGCATTTTAATGGTGAAGTCAGAGAACTCCAGTTTATATCTGAAGGCTCCTTAAGAGCAGATAAGGTTAAATATTTAAAGCAGCACTAGTTAATATTTTTATTAACAATGGTTGGGCTGTAACAGTATATATAGTACATATACAAATAATAAGAAATAAGGACAACATCTCATATTGTGTATTTTGTGTCGGCTACATTTAATGCTACTGCTAAGTGCAGATTAGCAAGTGTGTTCAATAGCTTCTGGGCGTAACTGCTAAAGGCTGCATCCCCGTGGAACCTCCAATAAACCAGCAGCAGATGATCGCAGTGTTCTCGGAGGCAAATGGTTAACAAGGGAGTTAGCAGTGTAGCTTGGTCCCAGCCCATTTAGGGCTTTGTATACAAGGAGCTTCAAATCAACTTTAAATGTAACAGGACATCAGTGCAGAGCAGCTCAGACTGGCCTGATGGGCTCTCTCCTCTTGGCTCTGGTTAATAGCCGAGCTGCAGAGTTTTGAATGAGCTGAAGTCTCTCGGTGGTGTTTTTTGGGAGGCCAGTAAAAGGTGCGTTAAAGTAGTAAATTCTGCTTGAAATAAAGGCATGAATCATATATCTGCATCTGTTCATTTAGAAATGGTCACACATTAGTTATGTTTTCATCACCTTGTTAATTAGATCTGAATCTAGGATCTAGAGTAGTGGTTAGAGCACTTGTCTTAGATTGTCTAAAAGTTTCCAAAACAAAATGGACCACAGATGAAGAATGACCCCAAAACTGGAAAAGTCTTCTTCTTTTTTTTTGTTAACTGTCCACTTTTGATGGTTAGCAACCATTCTTTTATACCCAGTAGACTTTGCAAACCATAGAAACCCCGGGGCAGTTCGGGAAGTTTCTGCCCGTCTATCTGCATTCTCACAGCAGTAATTGCAATAATGGGCCTACTTAATAAAGTACATGTTACAGTGTAGTACATTCACAGATTTTTCTAAACTTATCCAGGTTATGTTGTCATCATGTTGAGAGATTTTGGCTCTACTGGGCCAAAATGTTAGCATCCAAACACACCATTTGGTACAACCTGGTTCAGGCTTTATGAGTCAGGTCAGTGCTGTTGTCTAAATTATGCATACCTACTGTATCTGCCTCCGTAACTGGACAACCTACTCTACTGGGTGAGAAATGTGATCTTTTATACAATTCTTTACTAAAGCAGCGGGAGTCATTGCCTCACTTTCAGGCTACAACTAATCAGTCACGTCTGGATTGCTGAATGATCTCATAACAGACAGATCTTGATTGGACAGCATGAGAATCACACTATTGCTTCTGACACTGCTGCTGCTTTCTGAGCCAACAAAGAAATCCCATGTTTTGATTAGATTTTTGCAATCAGCTACAATCTGTTACTTTTTTTGCACATGAAGCAGGTAAATTGTGTTTTCATTGGGCATTATCTCTGTAGCAAAAACAAAAACAAGTCAATAGCTAACCATATTTTTGAAATGAAGCAACAAATACCTTGTGTAATGCATTTGATATGATTTCAGATTCTAACTGCATGAGATAGAAAGGGAGGTAAGTATTACTGATGCCAAGAGCAACAATGCCGACAGACATTTACTCAGGTCTGCTCTAAATAGACTCTGGTTGGCTGAATGTTGTTCCTGGCTAAAGACAAAATCATCCACACTGTATTGATCCCACTGCTGCAAGAGAGGGACTTGGCCATCACAGTTGTTGTCTGCCATCAGTTCAGCCAGACCAGGCTAAAGCTGAAAGATTTCTGTCCTTGACAGTGGGTTGTCGGTGTGCAGAGTGGAAGAGGGAATCCATGTACAAGTGGAGGGCCAGATAAAGCAGCTTCTGTTACCAATTCAATTTTTGGTCTGGTGTACAGGCTGTAAATGTTTTACATAAATAATAATGAAGAAATACACATATAATAAACTGACTTAATATTGCAATGAAATACAGTGCAAATAAAAAAGACAGTAAAAATGTATTATATATTGGAAGGCACACTGGCTCATAAAAATAATGCATTTCTGAAAATAACTTTGTGTTTAAATTGAATTATGCATTCATAGCTAGAGTTAAAAATAAAGACATAGACAATGGAGCTAGAGGGAAATTTGGGATTTTGGGGTTTTATAAAATAAGAGCATATTTTTCAAGCCAGAATGATTAAACTCCTTTTAGACTAACAACTCTAATCACGATCAAATTTAAGTGCCTGATGATTTTAGGCATTAAAGTCTCAATTTTCTGCATCAATTTTTGCCTTTTCTGTATCAGTTTAAAGAGACATTGTGTAACATTTTCAGTTGTTTACTGGCAAAAATCGATGTCTGCATTCATAAATATGTCATCATTGGTGTACTATTACCTCCACCAATAATCTGACTTATTCTCGTAAAAGGAGAATTTCGGATTTGTTTGTACATTGTGCGGGCAAGTCGTCTGGGGGTGTCCATAACTTTTCACCATCTTGAGAACACCAGCAAGGGACATACAGCACCACCTTCGGCGTTTTCGTTGAGAGCCAGGCCAGCGCTGCGTGACTGAGAAGCCGAAAGAGAGGAGTAAGAGGTGCTTCGCTACTACCCCAGCACTACTGCAGCATAACAAAGTCCCACTCTTTGAGCATAATGCAGGATCATGTATTATGCAGCATCACAGGAGACGGAATCTTCGTCGCCAAGAAAGCGCAAAAAGGAATCAAAAAGGCAACGTGACCGGCGAATTCAAAAAACGAGGGTCAACATCGGGGTAGCCTTTCCAAGGTGGAGAGAGCTGCTGAAGAAGAAAGGTAATGCAATCACAGGCCTGCGCCGCCGTCAGTGGCGCAGTGATGCGAGGAGAGGGATGAGGCGTGTGAGGTTGAGCCACTTGTCAGTTAAGACGTGATTGGTTTGTTTCGATTTACACCCCAACAGTCCTACGTTGTAAACACAGCCAGCATGGTGAGGAGGGGGTTTGTCAACTCTCATCGCGTGTGTCTGTGCAGGAGCCTGAATGAATACTCCATGAAGTATCGGATGACATGGTTTCATCAGTGTTATCATAGCTTTTTGGTACACAGCGGCTACCGTTGTTGCAATGCGCGTTTGAAACTTCATTCAGATTCAGATTCAGATTCAGAATACTTTATTAATCCCCGGGGGGAAATTGTTTTTGTTCCAATGCTCTGTGCAAAGTAGAAATAGAAATACAGCATGAATGGAAACAAGAGATAAAGATGAAGATATAAATAAAATACTAAAACAGACAATGAAATAAATAAAGTAACATATTAAAGTAGACATTAAAATAAAATAAAACAAGATAAAATATTAAAGCAGACAATCAAATAAAAATAAATAATAAAATAGTAAAGTAGACTGTGAGGTGCTAGAGTGCGCGTTCCGTTTGAATGCAATATATGATTTTAACATTAGATGGGAGAAATTCCTACACACTGTGGCTTTAAGGTGAAAATGTCTTTTCCCAAAATAAAACTCTGCAACTCTTAAGTTTTCATTGACGGGACAAATACACATGTTCTAATTATTGAGGGGGATGTGTCCCCTGCGTGCCCCTCCCCAAAAACCTCCGCCTGTGGCAGAAACAAGCTGTGAACCCAACATTAACATTAACATATTATCAGCTTTTAAACTGATATGGCACACGTGTTAGCACACAGTTGCTTATTTACACATCAAACAGTTACAGAATGACATTACACATCATACGACCTGTCTGCCGTTTGCTTCAGTTCACATACTGAGCGTTTATCAGAGCTTTTCACTGAGGACAGGTGCCTGCTGTGGCCAAAAAACTAGGTTGTTGAGAGAATGAACAAAACAGTTAGTTAGATAAATATGGCAAACACAATGACTGAGTTCCCAGATAACTTCCTGTTATGTAGCCTGGTAGCAGAGAAAGGTGAGAGTCATGTCTTTGACCATGTTCTCTCCATTTACACAGGTTGAGGCTGGCGGTGCAGCTGTGGCGCCCCAGGGCCAGCAGGTGTTTATCCCTGCAGTTCTCTGAGAGACAGGGGCTGCAGCAGGTGATACAACTTACTGCAACATGTTGCAGGAGCTGGAGGTCCTATTTAAGTCAATTATGGGACTGTTTGGTCCATTAAGGAAACAGCTTTGAGTTTATGTGCCATAAAACATTACTGCTTTCATTTAGATACTAATCAAGGAAATGAAGTGTCATAATTAGTTGACCTTAGTGTCTGTATCAAGGTAACAGTACTCTGACTGTTGTAAGTTTGCACATTTGCAATGCTGTGCTAATGTTGTAATTTTATTTATTGGAGTTGGCACCATGCATCATGAAATATGTGCTATCAATTCTGTTTCCATTTTACTCCCTGGAGTCGCTGAGCTGCTGTGTCTGGGAACATTGCTTGGACTGACATTTAACTGTGGAGACACCCAGCTTCATACAAAAACAGACGATTAGTCAGGTTTTCAACAGGTTGGAAAAACTTCATTGGAGGGGAAAACAATGGCAATAGCAGATTAAAAATATATATATATGTATATGTTGTTGGCTGTGTCCCAATTACTACATCTTAAGCAGGTTTTAATATGTCATGCACACAAGAAACAGACAGACAGAAATATCTTGCACTCATCCCTCTGCTCAATCCACTTGTGTTTCGGCTACTTTTCCCTCTAAATTGGAAACTATTATGTTTTTGAATAGCTTTCTTTTTATGATCTCATACTCTTTGAAGCCATCAGCCACCTCTTTACTGAGCCTCTGTTGTCATGGTTGCATGCACTCCCACATGGAGGTCAGCCCTATGTTCCCTCAGCCCCTCCAAAACTGGGTTAAGGCCCAGACACACTAAACCACCTTCAAAAGAACTAGTGGCAGGCCGACTATTGCACCACCTCACGTTGCCTGTGTCTCTGCCAAAAAGTTGCACTTCAATACATGGTGAACGGTCAACTAGCTATTATCAATACTGTAGCATATCTCAAAGTTATTGACAGATTTCAATAACAATACAATAACTCAAAGGGTCCTGCCCAAAAAATAGATGGATGGAAGCACATTTATTGTTAGCTGTCCAAAAACAATGTGCGAGTATTATTCAAAAGTGCTAATTATTACGAATCAGTAATAAAATGTACATAATAATACATAATAGTTACGTGTAGGTTCAAAAAGAGATTGTAATATTTCACTTAACATCATATTTTAGTTTGCGTAAAAACTCCAACAGGAAACTGGGTCAACACCCCGAGGTAGTTTTCTGCCCTATTGACCAATATATTTGACCCAGTGTCTTTTAGTGTGTATAAAGACACACCACCTGAGAGGCTGCTGTAATGTCGGCAATGTCCCGGTTGGCTGTTCACAGTCCTTTGTCTTCTCTCTGTAAAAGACAATGACATAACCAGATTCATCTGGTTCTTCAAAATGGGCAAGAGCTGTCCCTTTTCTCCATGTTCTGCTCTGCTCTGTCACACTGCCTGTGTCTCACACTTTGTTTAGCTCAGGGCCAACACTGCACTGGAGATAGGACACAGTATGTAGGACATGACATGATTTGGTGTAAACAGGGTTTCTTATCTACGTTATCAGATAGTCCTGTTGATTTCTACAGACTGTTGTTCTCTCATGCATGGTGCTTCTTACTCGATGTAGATTATGCACAGTACATTGGGGCAGATTTGAGCTCTGCAGTCCTAATGATGTTCAATATAGAAAGTGTTTAAGTGTAAAGGCAGATTTATACTTGTGTGTCATCTCTATGCAGAGCATATGCTGTACGATCTACTTGTGCGGTGGTGTGTCTGTGTCACTCTGCAGTTACATCTCCAAAATATTAGACGTCAGGGTGGGGTTTCTGTGAAGTGCTGTAAAGTTGGTTGATTCCATCCATCCATCCATCCATCCATCCATCCATCCATCCATCCATTTTCATCCGCTTCTCCGGGGCCGGGTCACGGGGGCAGCAGGCCAAGCAAAGCACCCCAGACATCCCTCTCCCCAGCAACACTTTCCAGCTCCTCCTGGGGGACCCCAAGGCGTTCCCAGGCCAGATGAGATATGTAATCCCTCCAGCGTGTTCTGGGTCTGCCCCGGGGCCTCCTACCAGTAGGACGTGCCCGGAACACCTCCAGCTGGAGGCGCCCAGGAGGCATCCTGATCAGATGCGCTAGCCACCTCAACTAACCCCTTTCAACGCGAAGGAGCAGTGGCTCTACTCCGAGCTCCCTCCGGATGTCCGAGCTCCTCACCCTATCTCTAAGGCTGAGCCTAGCCACCCTACGGAGGAAACTCATTTCCACCGCTTGTATCTGCGATCTCATTCTTTCAGTCACTACCCAGAGTTCATGACCGTAGGTGAGGGTTGGGACGTAGATGGACCAGTAAATTGAAAGTTTTGCTTTCTGGCTCAGCTCCCTCTTCACCACGATGGACCGGGGCAGCGCCCGCATCACTGCAGAAGCCGCACTGACCCGCCGATCCATCTCACACTCCAAGAGCCCAAGATGCTTGAACTCCCTCACTTGAGGCAGTAACTCTCCCCCAACCTGGAGGCGTGCCGATCCCTGGCGTCGCGGACTGAGTTGATTGAAAACACACATTAAACATGGCTTTATAGCAACCATTTCAAACACAAGTACACAAATCAGCTTCATTATAACTTGCAGCACACACTGCACCGGACACATTTTCCCCACAAATACAACATGCTAACATTATTAGCACAAGCCTATGGCATTTTACATTTTAAATTAGCCTGGCAGCTAGCAGAGATTTCCTCTACCCACATGAAGCTAGGGACAACAGCAGCATTTAACAAAAGTAACATAAAAAAATTCGGTTCCATTACAACAAAACAACTGTCTTATACTAAACTCATTTTCCAAACAAATATAACATGCTAACATTATTAGCACAACCCTATGGCATTTTACATTGTATAAATTAGCCTAGCAGTTAGCTGAGATTTCCTCTGCTCATATGAAGCCAGGATAAATCACACAAGACATAAAATACTATTTGGTTTGGGGCTTTATTGTCTTCACAATATACCGTTTCTTATCTGTGGAAAAAAAAAGTGTCGCTGCAATGTGTAATTACATTTCTGAGGAGGTGCACGTCAGACTACAGCGTAGTCAAAGTTACGGATATTATTTCCAACCACAGTACATTTTCCCTTTAGACTCGATTGTTTTCATAAATGGCTGCTTCATCCAATGCAGTATGCACGTGACAGTAAATATAAACAGTCTAGCTTAAATTGAGCCTCCCTTTTCGGAAAGCTCAGACATTTCAACACCCTCCTGTAGAGCTGAAAGCTACTCTGCTTCCATTTACAGTGAAATGTATATTTATCATATTTTGCTGATGATATGTGAAAACTCTTTCAATTCTGTTTACCATTTCACTGAGTTTTCCAACTGCGATGGATGCAGAGTCTTTATCTGGATGTAATTGCCTCTGCACACAGTGGAAATTTTTCGCTAACTTCCTATTTATGCTGTGAGGTTCACTTTTTATTTGCCAGGAAGCATCAGGCCCAACTCCCATACAATATCAGACTCTGGGATGCAGAGAGCCAGGCCCTGAGCCTTACTTATTGCATCTTTAATTCTTAGTGCTCTCTGAAATATACAGCCAAAGGGTCTCATTATCACATTCCTCTAGGTTTCCTTGTGATATAGTTGCTAATGTTAGCCAGCATGAAGGAATAAATCCTCAATTGCACACAGGGTAAATCTCTGGAGTGAAACACTTCAGTAAAGTGAGGAAGTATTTAAATTTTATGTTATCTATTGTCAGACAGTTGTTGTAGAAAATCTCTCATGTTCTTCCAGCTCTGTCAGTCCTTCACAGTGCATGTTATATAATGAAACTCATGCTCAGATATTTCATAAAATCTAGGCGGGAGATGATCACAAACAGCAGATGTCAATCTACACACGCCTGGTGTAGACAGGAAGTTAAAGCACATGTTAAGATATTGCCAAGCCGCCAGAAAAGCAGCTCAGTCTTGCTTCCATTTTTCCCAGTGACTACTCGCACTACTGCAGCAATAAAATCCCCTGAGCCCCAAAAAGTATTCTCCCCATAGACCACCTTTGTAAAAGAGACATCTGAAACTGTTGACAGGACACCTTGAGCTGCAAACAAGGTCAATTATAAATCTTGCTACTCTAAAGTTTTGATCCATAGTGGTTTTATATTTGTAAAACTTTCCTTGAGCTGAGAAAAGCGATTTTAAAATCTGTGACGTCATCAGTGTAAAGTCTGTGAGCCAAGCTGAAACTTGCAGGCAGGGCCAGGAGGTACTGCCAGGAGCATGTGATGGACAACATGGCATCAGCAGTAATGCGGCGGTTGTGCCGGACCATCATGGCGAGAAGAGAGCTGAGCTGGAAGGCATAGCTTTGATTTACTAGTCCATTTACATTCCGACTCTGACTTGTGGTCATGAGCTCTGGTTAGTGACCAAAGAAATGAGATCATGGATACAAATTAAATGAGTTTCCTCTGCAGGGTGGCCAGGTTCAGCCTTAGAGACAGGGTGAGAAGCTCAGACATCTGGAGGAAGGTTGGAGTAAAGCCACGGCTCCTTCGTGTTGAAACGGGCCAGTTGAGGAGGTTCAGGCATCTAATCAGGATGCCTCCTGGGCACCCTCCATTTGAGTTCTTTTAGGTAGGTCCAACTGGTTGGAAATCCCGGGGTAGGCCCAGAACATGCAGGGATTGTATATCGCATCTGGCCTGGGAACCAACACATTGTCATTTCGACCTTTTCACATATCGATGTACTTGGTCATGGACCTTCCATGTCCAGATACGATGTGAAAGGTACCCTGGGTGCGTTGGTTGTTGACATTCTGGGACGCCGTGTCAAGCTCTGCCTGTTACATGCATTGTCTTCTTTCAAAAAAACTTTCAGTTTTCACAGGAAATTGACGTTTAAATACAGTTTCTTTCAAAATAAAAGCACTACATCAGTACAACATACAAATTAATGTTTTTTCCTCCAACAACATCTCTCTCTTGGGTGAAGGTTGGTGTTTGTTGGACCCATCCACTGAACTCCCACCCACCCTACTCGGACTTTCGACGCCTTAACTATCATTCTTGTCCTGCCGCGTTTCCTCCTGATGCTACCGAGCACCAGTGGTGTGCACAGGGGGGGCGGTCGCCCACCCTCGTGGCCCAATTGTTGAAAAACGCATGCTAAAGTGCCCTCTTGGGTAGTAAAAATATTACTGTTGCAATGACTTTTATGTTGGGCCCTTTTTTTATCTATATTGAGTCTGTCTAGTTAGTCTGTTTTAAGGCTATATAATGTGCCATTTGTATAACATATAAACTTGTCTAAAGTGCCCTCGAAAACACGCAGAACTTAGTGCCCTCTTCAGTGGTGAGAACGCGCTGTATGTGCCCTTTTTTTTCTTTTCGCCCCTGCCCTTCAAAAAGTCTGTGCACGCCACTGCCAAGCACTGTTAAACTATAACTGCGACCAGCGGTGTATCAAGCTGACGTTAAAGGACAGCTTTTTACGTCTGTGTCTGACGCTGCAAGTCACTGCCTAATGGCCAATTTCCACCAGATGTGTGTTGGCTGCGTTCCGGCTCCGTCTCAGCTCCGGCACTCCGGAGCCCTCCGGAACAGATACGCAGGACTTCTATTTTTGCCGGACGCCGGAGCACAACGCAGCAATTCAGCACAGAGCAGATTGTCCGGGGCAGGAAGTCGTGCACAGAAACACAATAAAACATCCGGTTAATTTTCAAAATAAAATACTCAGTGTTCACGGCGGATCATATTTCCCTGCACTACTCCTTAAAAACTACATAATGGGCAGAGGCAGGCCTGAATTCAACAGGTCAGAGGTTTTCAGACGTCATTTCACCCAGTTAACACCATGGACAAGGAGATATTAATCATGGCAGTGCACCGAGATTTCTTCCGGCAGAGCTGCACCGCACCGCACAGCAAACGCAGCCGGTGGGTATTGACGGACGGCGGAGCACGCAGCGGATAACCAGCGCTGCCGTTCCGCAACGGACACACATCCAGTGGAAATCTGGCGTAAGCACTGGATTTCGAAGACTTCGGAGTAAGACCGGGTTGTGGGAACACCTCAAGATCCCCCAAGAGGAGCTGGAAAATGTTGCTCAGGAGAGGGACATCTGGGGCACTTTGCTCATCTTGCTGCCCCTGTGACCTGACCCAAGATAAGTGGATAAAAATGGATGGATGGATCAACCAGCAAATGTTAGCTGCTGCCGTTAACGTCTCTTCACTGTAATGCTGAGTAATAAACCAGTTCCCACGGTTGAAGTCCACATTTGTGCTACATGTTTTTTTTTTATTAAAGACCAAAATGTGTCTAAATTAAAATTAAATAATCCACTGGTAAACATATAGATATGAAGAAAACATAGGGAGTGCTGCACTGGTAAAAAATCAGGTGTAAAGATTGCTCAGTGTAAAGTCCATAGTACAGGCAGTCCAAATGTCCATCCAAGGCACTCTGATTATAGTTAGAAATCATTTATGAGCAAATGCATGCACTGTCAATGCATTTTATACCCCGATGAAGACTATTGTTGAAATGTGTTCATTTATCCATGAATCATTTAAGGATTTATGACGATAATCAGAGTGCCTTGGATGCATTTTCAAACATAGATGCATTCAGGTTCACATGGTTATTTCCATACACACACTCACCTTGCCTGACTTTTTTCCAGTCATCATGAGATTTATACAACTGACAGTGTTTCATTTGACCGTCTCTCCTGCTGCTTTGTTAGGCTTGTACTGTGGACACTTTTCATTTCTGCTTCGACTGATTAGATTAGACTAAGCTGTAATGCTACCTATCCTTCATACTCTGACAGCAAACCCATTTCCAGACCACTAGACAACACAGCTTCATCAGCTGGAACTGACAGAGACAGCCTGTTGAGACGTGACCCTTCCTGTAACTCAGGGCAGTGTTGGGATATACATCAGGACTATCTATAATTTACCTTTCATAGAAAAGTGTTTTCACACAGAAAGAAGTCGACAGGACAGCTCATAAAGTGGCTGCTAGAAGACTTATTGTTATCCAACACTAGAGTGACAAAATCTGACAAGCTCAGTATTGAGCTCTGATAGCCATGGTCAATGTCCGGCCCCCCAGACGCACATGTGGTGTCTCTCTAGGTCAAAATAGGCCACGCTTTCTTCTGATTTTGCTGCCAACGTCAGCCCTCAGCAACCGACCTCAATAATCACACATCAGGAAAGTAGAACATGGTCAGACTCCAATCCCAGACATTCACAGAAGACATCTTCCACGTCCAAAGATGAATAAAAGTCTTCTCTGTTAAGAGATGATTTTCTGTAGCTACCTTAAATTTTTTGTGGCAGATTGTAAAAAAGCTTTCCAATTTGGTGTTCACTGTTGGAACTGTTTATGGTTCACAAAACACTGCAGAAGAGAGTTGATGGAAGCAGGCATGACTGAGACTACATTATTTAAAGCTCAGTGCACCACTTTTCATGTTTTCTAATGGACTTCCTGAGTTGACTATCTAAAGTAATGTCAAAATGGGCTCCACATACGCGCAAATTGTAATCATCAAAATCCACTAATGTGGATGCTAATGTCAGTTATGGCTATGCAAGGAAAATATTTCAGCAGGTGGAAAATTACAGGCTTTCAAAATAATTTCCCTTACTGCAAAAGCATTTCCCCATTTCTACTTTATCATCACTGTCATTCCTCTGACTTTAACGTGACTGACATACTCAGTAGTCAAAAAGCTTGGTAATTGGCTATCGCTTGGCACTTGGGGCTTTTATTTTGGTTATTGAGCTGAATCCTTCTGTTGGTCAAGAGTGTAGCTGAACCTGGCATTGCTGCTTGTGATTATATTTTATTTAATCTTATTTCAATGTATAGCAGCACATTCCATAGCCTGCTCTCTCTCTGCGTTGAACAAGCCACAAATGAGACAAGAATTAGCTAACTAGCCACCTCACAGCCTTTTGGACTGCGTCACTGAAAGAAAAGCGCGCAGCAGCCCGTGAGGCTGACCTTTAGTTGGTGGCTTTAGTGGCTTAAATTCAGCCAGCTTAAACCCACCAGCACCAGGAGTCACAGCGAGCTGGTGGCCAGCAGCTGTTCTGGGTTTAATCTGCGTAATGGCAGCAACCGAAAGTTTGCTGATCAACAGCTTTATTGGAAGTGAGCTGAACAGTTACTGTTGCATATAATATATATATTTTGATCATCACAAAATCAGCCGCACTTTTTTAAAACAGGCTATCCAATATACTAACAGGCACTAAGTTTCCATGCAGTTAGGTCAAGCTATGGTCATAGCTCAACTAGGCCAAATAATTGGACTAGTATACAAGCATGGGAGGTAAATTGATTTATTGACCAAAGCATGTTTGACTCCGCTAGGATAGGTGGCAATATGCCCCCTGTCAGCTTGTTAGTATTCAACCCTTTTCTGGTTGACCTATTACGTCACAGACCAAATAATCGTCAAGCGGCAAACTGGTGCCATGGTGGACAACTTAACTGCTCTATACATTTCATATGTGCTGTATGCTTTACTTTTGTACAGATTAGATGCACACTGGATGTGGATTTCGCCATGTTGTTACCAGCTTCTTCTTCTGTTAGGCATTTAATGCTATTCAGCTCGGGGTGGAAACTATGGAGCATGCGCAGAGTAGACAATTGTTACTGTGTAAGCCTGGCAGGACGGAGCTTTAGCTTTTCTGTTACCTGTTAAGTTTATTTGAGAATGTTTGTTTTATGTTGAACTTTATCCCTGTCAGAGAGAGTCGTATTTAGTTTAAATTGACAGTTATGATTCTTTTCATTTGATTTTTTTTTAATGTTAATTACTGTTTGAGTGAGAGATTTATTTTATTAAAATAGGTTATTTTTTTCTTGCCCTGCAGGGTTGACAATTGTGTTGAGGATGTGATGCCAGCAGCCACTGTGATAGAGAGCAGCAGATGTGTTACTGAGTTTTCCTGTGAAATAAAACTGCAGTCAAGGTCTCAACCACAATCCCTAATCCTGCATCTGGTGCCTCCTCCTCTCTGCACGACACTCCATCACAACTATCCAGAAAAATCACAACACAGAGTCCAGGGGAGTTTGTGCATGCAGAGGCAATGGGTTACATATTTATGTGTTGTTGTGCCATTCCCATCAGTTGTGTTGTGGAGGATATACACAGCTCTTGTGGAATATATAGGAGAGTATATCTACTTCCTCCTTGGTAACCGACCCTTCTACCTGGGAGTTCAGCCACCTTATCAACTACCACTACACCACTCATTCCAATGCACTGCAGGTCAGACACAAAGTCTGAAACCTAAAGCTGCCAATGTAATTGTAAATTCAGTAGCTTTCCTTAAAGTTTCTTTTTAAACAGATACCATTCGATTACATTTTAGGATTTTTAATGTTTGATCAAAGTCCACCAGCCTAAAAGTAAAAGGCTTTTTCTAAAGTCATTTATCATTTACTCCATTTGCAAACAGAGCTGGGCACTCTGTTCAGTCCCACTCCATAAAGAGTTTGGTCAATTAAGGCAGTGCATGCTACACGATCCATTAATTATCAAGTGTTATCGTTCCTGGCTGTGAGTTTGTTACTTTTGAGACAGTGAATAATTGCTGGCGCTGGCTGAGTCTGGTTTGGCAAGGTTGAGAGCACATGCTGAAGCAAAGTGTGGACATTTTCAAAGTCAGGTTACATCAGGTTTAAACTGCCAGAGTAGGCATGCTGAAAAATCATTAGTATGACGATAAATGGTGGCACATGTAGATGAAGCTGCCAGTAGCTCCCTCGAACTTAGCTTTATGTTCTTGTTCATTGTTGTTTGTTCTTTTTTGGTCTTAAATACCAAAGCATGTGCTACTTATGACGGACTAACATCCATCACCATCGGCTTGGGAATCACAGACAACCTGTTATGGACATTACATCTCCATCCAGGTAAAAGAAAAGCTCAGAAACGGCTGTATTACTTAAGGAAACTTAAGAATGCCAGATTCCCATGCCAAGTTCTTGTTAACTTTACAGAGGAGCGATAGAAATCACCCTGAATGTGCACAGCCCAGGACAGCTCTGTAGTTGGTGAGTGAAACCATCCAGAACAACACTGGTACCCATCTACTGAGCATCCGTGATATTGGTGAGATGAGATGCCTGCACAGACCCCAAAGCATGCTAAAAGACAACATCCCCCTCCCCAGCAACTGCCTGCTGCCATCTGGCAAGCGACTTATCTGCCGCTGTACCACCAGACTACAGAGCAGCTCCTCTCCTTAGGCTGTGAGACTCCTCAGCTCCACCACATCCTCTGCACACCACTGTAAATAAATGACTCTTCCCAGCTCTACGTGTCAGACATGATTTTTATTGCGCACTGTTCTATTCACTACACTGCCTCTCTAAATATTAAATGGTCTATTATGCTGGTCTTCCTCTGCACATCTCTATACCTTCACCATTGCACTGCCATCATTCCCCCACCACTACCTAAACTCATTTTTGCACTATAACTTGCATATGACACTGATGTTGCGTATATTGTACACATGGCGTATGTACAAACCTATGTATGTACCTGTATATCGTCCATGAAAATATAACTGAGTCCTTTTTATTTCTCACTTTGTTGCCACTTGTATGTACAGTACTTTTTTTTTACTATTCCATTGTTAGTATTCTATATTCTGTTTTATTTTTTGTGTGTAGCATGACCTTGAACCAAACTGTGTTTTCCTTGAAGTGTATGAGGGTTAATATGTCCGATCAGTGAAGAAAATCTGTTACTCTCTCAATATAGCTCTGAAAACCCACCATATGCAACCTGAAAAGTGACCATCGTTGTATAATAATAATTAGATACTGGACCCCCAGATGTCGTCTATTCAGTCAAATGGAACTGTTTGCTTGGTGCGTATAGTAAAAAAAGTTTCTTCTTGGTTTACTTCTAAGGTATGCAGTCAACTGAATATGTGCAATAGTGTTTCTCCAGCTGGCTCCGTCCATAATTTCCCGCTCAGCTCATAGACTTTAAACCTCTTTTCTCAGCTCATGTAGAGTTTTACAAATATAAAACCTCCAGGGATCAAAAATTCATAATCGAAAGAATCATAATTTGCCTTGTATGTAGTTCATGGTGTCCTGTCAACAGACGTCTCTTTTACAGTGGTGGTCTACGGGGAAAATGCCTTTTGGGCTGCAGGGAGTTTCTTTTGTTGTAATACCAAAAGTAGCCACTGGGAGAAATTGAGAACAAGGCTGGGGGCCTGCCCGCGACACACAAAATGAGCGACGAGCTGGTGAATGTAGTGGAGCATTTAGTCAAAGCGAACTTCTGTTCCACTGGCTTCTGTTCCACAATGCAATCTCTCATTCTTTCATTTGTCTTTCTGAAACACTGAAGTGTGTTCTTGAGATTTACCTTCCATATTCAAATACAGCAGCTGAAAAAAGAAATTGATTTTAGCAAAGTTAAACAGCACAAAAAAGAAATAAAAAACCAACAGCTCCCATGAAAACCTATGAGCATGGCAGCCATTACTTACTTACTTATGCCTTACATCCCTTTTGGGGTATAGGCCATTGACAAGGGACCTACCCAATCGTTGGCTTTCTTTTCTATCTGTGACCAGGTGTATCCCATTTTCTTGGTGTCTGCCTGCAGATCCCTTCGCCAGGTGTTTCTTGGCCGACCTCTCTTTCTCTTCCCCTGAGGATTCCACGTCAGAGCCTGCCTGGTGATGTTTGACGTTGGTTTTCGAAGAGTGTGCCCTATGCATTTCCATCTTCTTCATCCAATTTCATCTTTAGCTGGTATTTGCTGTGTCTTCGTCCAAAGATCTTTGTTGGTGATCTTGTCTGGCCGATGGATTTTCAAGATTCTTCTCAGGCACCTGTTTATAAAGCTTTGAACTTTGCTGACTGTGTTATTTGTTGTTCTCCAGGTCTCGGCTCCATAGAACAGGACTGATTTTATGTTGGAGTTGATGATTCTTATTTTTGTTTGTTGGAAGGCTGCCCTTGCCTTACCTATTCTGGCTTTGACATCTGCATCAGTTCCTCCCTCTTTGTTGATGACGCTGCCCAAGCAGGTGACGGACTCTACTTCTTCAAATAGAGTATCTTCAAGTGATATTGGTTCCACACTATTTGTGTTCATCCTCATGCTTTTCGTCTTTCCCTTGTGGGTGTTAAGGCCCACTGATGTAGTAAGGTTGTCTTCTCTTGTATCTGGTGGTGGCTGTGTGATAGAAGTGCCAAGTCATCTGCAAAGTCGAGGTCTTTTAGCTGTGTCCATAACGTCCATTGGATTCTGTTTTTCCTTCCTTCAGTTGTGGTCTTCATTACCCAGTCGATGACTAGTAGAAACAGGAGAGGGGGCAGCCATGGGCAGGTTTTAATACAATAGGCCCCTGGGCACATATATGCAAAGGGCTCCACCACCTTCCCTACATATTAGCAAGAGTGCGGTTACATGATGGCTTCTCATTCAGAATGAAATAAATCTGAATGAAATCATTCAGAATTAAAGTTTTTCCAGGTAGTTTACATGGGAAATATTCATTACGAATGAGGGTTTACACAGAGATCAGTTTAATCGCCTTTATTCAGGTCTGCGCATGGTTTGGGGCAGGGAAGGTTTCTGATTGGATAGGGGGCAGGGCGGATGTTACGTGTTTACGTTTACGGGAAGAAAACACTGTAGTCCTTGCTCCGGATAACAAGATGCTTGATGCCGCCGTTCTTAGTGCCTTTTTCGGGCTTGTTTTGCTTATATTCTTGAAGCAGCAGTACGACAACAACCTTGTTCTGCTAATGCTTCCTCTGTTGAGGAGGAGAAGGGAGGTAGAAGGTTGAAGAAGGGAGATAGAAGACCGTGCTTTGCCGTATGGAAACTGGTGAGTGCAACGAGTCTGACTCTTCTATCTCAGCCCGTTGCTATGCGCGCTACGTCATCGCGCCAGAAGGGCAAGGAAACGCAGATGCGCAGAAAGAACGGAATGGCTGGAATCGTGTAGGTATACAAGACAGAAAAATTCTTCCATTCGGGTTCTGAAAAGGAATATTCCACCCCTTTGCACCCGATTAGATTTTCATTCGGGTTGAGGTGTTTACAAGGAGCATTTCTATTCGGGTAGGGCTTCCAACCTGAATGCAAAAGGAATACATGGCTCCATGTAAATGCACGTAATGTGGTTGTTTTGTGTGTCTTTGTGGTTGTTTTGTGTCTTTTGTAGCTGTTTTGGGTCTTTTTGAGGTAATTTGTCTTTTTTTGGGTTGTTTTGTGTTGTTTTGTAGTCATGCTGTGTCTTCTTTTTGTAGATATTTTGTGTCTCTTTGCAGTCCCGTTGCATCTCTTTGTGGTCAGTACATGTTCATTTGAGTTATATTTTGCAAGTGAAGGCCACCTGGCCTCCTGATACTTTGGGCCCCTGCCCTAGACCTGTTCAGTACTCCATCCATGGTGGCAGCTGATCATAACGTAGTTTTGCTCTTGTCAAAATTTGCCAAAGTTCTCCTCTAAAGTTTTTGTTATCGTCTTTATCTAGACATGAAGCGAGCCACATGACATACTGTTGAGAAAGGCTATTTTCCAGAGCTGCACTTTTAGTTCTTAGTGTTGATACAAATGTCAATGGGACTTTTAAATTTGGGATTCTGTATTTTCTTACTTCTGTGACAAAACCTGGAACTTTTGGTGTAACGCAAACTTGAGGACAAACAACTTCAGCGTGAAACAAAACTAAATCCAGAGTTTGTGCTTGAAGAAGCCGTCAGTCAGTGGTGGACTTAGATGCTGGAAAAAGTGCTGTTGTTGTTTTGTCTCTTTAATGTCACATCAGAGATCAGGGAGCCATTCTTTTTTTCAGTTTCAGGT
This sequence comes from Epinephelus moara, assembly GCF_006386435.1. Taxonomy (NCBI): domain Eukaryota; kingdom Metazoa; phylum Chordata; class Actinopteri; order Perciformes; family Serranidae; genus Epinephelus; species Epinephelus moara. The sequence goes on from NC_065527.1 coordinate 8,419,163, forward strand.
CAGCGTCGTGTTTGCACTCTGTATTGCTCCTGCAAGGTTACAGGCAGCAGGCTGCTTGATAATGGCGCTGCATTCTTCCCACTTATTCACTGCAGGCCAACAGGGCTTTCAGAATACCTCCCATTCCTGTCTGCCTGCCTGAGCAGCCTGTTTCTGTCCAAGATAAAGTGACCGTTACGGTGGCAAAAAGGAACAACACTTAAATGTGAGGGTTTTTGTCTGTATAGTAAAGTAACCACCTATCATCCTGAAATGAACAGAATGGTTGGGGAGTGGTTATGGGAGAATGGAAATGGTAGTGGGGGAAAATTATATGGCGGACAATGGTTGAGCAAAACAAAGGTAGAACAGGTGTGCATAACAACAAAGAACAAAGACAGAAAAAAGGAGATGGGTAAAAAGCCTAAAGCAGAAAATTGCCAGAGAGAATGGTGATCCCAAACATGTTGAGTGAAGAAAAGTGATTTCAAAAGAGAAACAAGAATCTCAAGAGTTATGGTGGCGGGTAAATACCTTAAGTAAACATCTTAAGGCAGCAGCCCTCGTGTTCTCAGTTCAATAAATCAGTCCTGTGAGACACTCGGGAAGGAGACACAGTGTGGCAGCTCATTCACACCATTGTCTTCTCTGCCCATCATCTTGCTGTGGCTGCTATTACATTATGAAATAGGAGAAAGAGCCGGGGACATTTCACATGTTGTTGACAGTAGTTTCAGAATGTGAAGTCATTGTTAGGTCTGACGTTAACATCTATTTTATCTTTGGTTCACACTGAAATATCTCAACAATTATTGGATGGACTGCATTCAAACTTTGTTTTTTGTTCTTCAGAGGATAAATCCTCCTACTTTGGTGATCCTCAGATGTTTTATATATAGCTCCATCATATTTCAATTTGTCCAATTATTACCAGTTAGCATGGTAGCATGGTAAATGCACAAACTGGCTGTTAAACTAAGTGAAACTAGGATTCGACGTTTGTCCTGAAGGTGGTTATTCATCTCTCTGCATCGATAATATATCAAATGTTTTTTGCTGGTACAAATATTTGAAATGGACACAACCTATCAACACAACCGTGTTAACGTGGTGGAAAAGCTATTGACATCTTCCACTACAATCTCTCCACATCATCACCAACTCCACTTTGGAGCACTTCCATATTTTATACTGGCCTGGTCTCATAGAAATACAGAAAATGGACACAAAAGCCCTATTCGGACGGGATTAATTTAACATGGAGACGTGGGGTAAAGTAATTATTACCAGGGATTTTAGTCCCATCTGAACGCGCCATGTCTGTAATCATTACAGATAATGTCAGTAAAAATGATGGCGACTTTTACCTTCTGTAAAACAGTCCGGAGAAAATACCTCGGGTATATTAATCCCGTGCGAACGCGATCCTCTGTAAAAATGTATGTAAATATTTCGTCACGTCCTGTTTACAACTAGTTTTCCACGTTTTTTTGATGATGGATGTATTTGAAGAAGCATTCAGTGTTGTCAGCAGTCGTGATAGTGGACATTCTTCTAATGAACGCATAGCCCTACTGTACGTGGGAGACCGATCAAAAAGGTTGAGAAGAAAGCACTTTTCAGAGCTATGAGACTTGTGGTTGTGTTAGGTAGGCCTGATATAAATCCATATTGCTAATCGTGAGCACACAATCCTGGTCATGGACAATATTTCATATTGGGCTAATCATTAATTATTATTATCCTTTAGCTGATGCATACAGGAAGCAACGTAGCATGCACATGCCGACAGGGAGGTGACGCCAGGACGCAGAGTTACCACTCCCATCTCTGGTGGAATTACGGAGATTTCTTGTCCCATGGGAGTCGGACATTTATATTACAGACATCCTGTGGTAAACTGACATTAGTCCACATCCATATGTAAAACTAATCCCGTCTGAATAGTACTTAAGTCTTAAAATCATGTAGCTACACTGATTTTTGGTTTCACAAGGGACACAAAGCGGTCTTATGGTTTAAAATCTGTGTTTGTGTGACCCATGCACTACCCCTCCTGTCCAATCCACACACACTTTCTCGCCCTTTATAGCACATAATTTAAACACATTTCATGCCCACCACCACATAATGTGTTGTTAAAACTGGGCTGTCATAAATCATAGAATTAGTCCAAAGTAGAGTTGGTGAGGATGTGAAGAGATTGTAAGTAAAGATGTTGACTGTTATACAGTATTCATTTAACTACTGTCTGATACTGTGTGGCTACAAAGTCATATAAAACTCTCACTACATTCAGTACTCTGAGAGATTGAGTGGTTAATGTGATTCTTGGTGTCTTGCCTTCCCAGTAAAATGTAAAGACAACATGGAGACGTGAGAAGCAGCCAAAGAAAGGGTGTGCCAGTGTTCAAAAACCACCAACAACTTCAGATTCAGACATTAAGGTTTCACTCATATTTATTTCAGCAGCAGGTAAAACTTCAAAGAACAGTCTAATGTGCCTGAGCCTGTGAAGAAAATATCCAACTAAATAGCAACACAATCTCCTTTAAAGAAAACAGTACACAGGGCATGTAAGTATTTTGCTGTTCCACCTCCACACTCCATGTCCAGGCTGCCGCTGCTATCAGATTATCACCCTCCTTCTATCGATCCTTTCATTTTTCTGCTCAGCTTCCCCAAACACTGTTTCCCTGCGTGTGGTCAGGCCTGCAGCAAATGCTGGAGGGTGGTTAATCGATCCCTTCAGACCCCTTCACACGACATTTCACCCACATCATCGCTGTGACAGTGAAGATGCTTTCTCAGCACCTGACTCTGGGACTTTTTAACTCCACTGAGCCTCCTGATTTGTGCAGTAAAATACTCCCAAATCCTGATTGATTGACTTCTCCACGATAGATTCTTTAAAATGTGTGGCCTTACCTTTAACAGGTGCATGTTTACACCATGTTACAGATGTTATGCTGTGTTTAAATGGAACTCGTGAGGTTGTGTTGACGACATGCAAAGTCGTGAACATTAATGTGTGCACCAGCTCTCAGAAAAGTTCCCCCTACGAGGTTGTTAATATCACAACGGGGGGAGTTGATAAGAACACGGTAAACACGACCCCACTGAACGCAGCACTCTACCTGTCAAGTTGTCCCTCCTAGCACAACACGTGCAGGTTTTTCATTAAATGTTTATAATTTTGGGACCATGTGTCATTAATTTCACAAAGCAGGCTTCTTATTTGTAGCCCACAACCATCATAATGTCAACATAACAACCAACTAGCAGATGTAGCCACCTAGCCAGCTAACTAATGCTAACCCTGTGCGTTTTCTGAAAACTGTCCAGCTGACTTATTTCAAATGTCAAGACATAAGAGCAGCATTGTTCTACTGTAGCTCTAATGCTACAAAATTATAAATACAGATATATTTCTAATTTATATTGAGCATAAGCTTGTTCAGATAGTTATCATAGAAAACTATACCTAAAGAAGTGACACAGGGCTTACAGTATTTGAGGCTAGAATTTTGTTCTTACATGTATTGCTATCACCAGCAGACTGTTCACATTGAGTCCGGATATGTTACTTTTGTACATTTCATACAAACTACATCAAGGTGACGTCGTTCTAATTACATGGATTAGACTGGAAGGAATGGTGGACAGCTGCAGCCTGGTGTTTCTTAGCAACACATTGCAACATTTCTGCAGTTGTGGCACCAAAACTTTCAAGAATTTCAAGTTGTTATGACTGTGTATGTGTTCTGTGCTGCTGTCCCTTCTTCCCTGCATCTGCTCAGGTGTGCTGCATTACTTAACGAGGTGCAGCACACCTGGCATGGAGGAGGTGGTTAAGAGCTCCTGTGCAGCAGCAGAAGAGAGAGGCCTCTGGTGTGGGGACTGCTGGTCCTGCTGCCTCTCACTGTGGGATTTTTGTTGTCTTGTTGCTTGTTTTAATTCCAATAAATCCCATGGATTTGAGTGTTTTAAAGGTGTTTATGTGGTTATTTTGGGTCAGTGATGGAGTTTTGGTCATCTCATAGGGCCGCCTAAGGATGGGGCGTAACACAAGCCAAAACATGATCTCTTCCTAACCATTACCAAATGGTGTTTGCAGCTAAACAGAACCATATTTGTTTTAGCATTTGGGTTGGAGTACATCTTCTCTGCATCTCATGACTGTATCCATCACAGCGTTACCTGTCAGAGCAGTGAAACCACCACTTTTTTAATATAAATTTTCTTCTTAACAGTTCCTTAGTGTCCTCGGTCCTGAGTAGCTCCTGCTTCACAGGCACTCACCATCACTTGTGAGTGTATTTTATACAACCAGTGCACAATCCGAAGAGTTACAATGCATTTGGGGGCCACTGAGTATGTCCAGTAAGCTCTAGTCTCATACACAGAAATTCTTGGTAATCTAGTAGCTATACATTTGGCCACTGAGTATGCGAGAAGAAAGAGAAAAGGCAGTGAGGATGAGGACAAACTGATGAGTTTGAGGAAAGCTTACAGCATCTCAAGTTGAGCAGGGGCTGCTGGAGTGTAAGCTTCCTAAATCCAATGCAGAGCAGAGTCACTAACATTAGCCTAAACTGTGATATAGTCATGGACAGATTATTAGACAATGGACCCCTCGCCACAGATATCCAAAGGACCCCACCATTTCTCCTACATAGGAGCAAGACATAGATTTTGTGATGGTTTCACGTCTCTTTTTAGTCATAGTCGTTTGGGTCTTTGAGATATTTGTGTGTCTGTGTCTGAATTAATTGGTTTTACTGTTATAAATCCTGATGTCACTGCAGCCTTAAACCCTAACATAAAACAACTGTAAGCAGCATAAAGGAAAAGTTTTATGAAGATAAACCGTATATACTGTATGTGAAGGAAACACGGATAAAGCACAAGCAGTCTGTCCAGCAGCTATACATTAAGTAAGTAAGTAAGTAATGTCTCTGTTATAGCATGAATATACTGCCCTCAGGGACACGGTGGGTTAATCGAGTCTAATCCTTGTGTTGTAAGATGATCTATTCAATCCATTTTGTGTCTGACATATAAAAGGTTGTATTCCCATTATTATCAACACAAAAAGGTATTCTCAGAGGGGGCTAAGGCCAGGGATATACTTGCTTTACAACTGGCTGCGTCATGACTGCAAATGTTCAGACCCCTAAACAAAGCATGTCAGGAAAATAATGGTGAATATGTATGTTACACTGCCACTATTGCTCATGTGCATATGGCATCTTGCATACAGGAAATGTGGATTTCTGAGGACACACTGAGTAAATACTCGAGGCGCAGGATACGCGAGGCAGCCATTGTGGGCATGCAAATACATAGTACAGTATATCTCCGGCCTAATGGGACCAGACATTATACAGCATAGCGTTGTGTTTGTGTCACATTAATTAAGTGTGTTAACCAGCAACATTTCCTTATGTTGAAACACTCTTCATTACGTTTCCCTCAAAAATGTGAGTCCAACATTCACTGTCTTCTCCACAAGCTTGGTTTTTGGACCCCTGAGAGTTCTATAGTTGTTTAATACTCCACTATGTTTCACTAGCTACTCTCTAACTATGTCTGTCTGTGGTTTGGTGCTGAGCAGGAAGTGCACAGTGCATTTTTGGAGATATTTCAGTGAAAGGCCAAGGCCAGAGCCCTGCGCCATTGTTTCCCCCTTGTTTTCTCCATTTCCCTGTGTCTTCTATGCGTCCCTTTCTGTCTCTCTGTACCTATCTGTGTGTTTGTTCTCTCTCTCTCTCTATCCTGGTTCCTGTCTCTGCTTAACCTACACGGCTGCTATCAATCTGCCCGTCGCCTCTTAGGGCTCCCTGCTTTTCCTGCAATCAGCTCATCATCTCTCCAACATATCGACCCCTGCTCCTCTCCCACTCAGTGCTAGATCATTATCTACCACCTGCTGGGGTTGGTAATCAATGGTGTCCTGACCATGCTGCATACTGGGACATATCCCGCTGGGTTGTCGCATTGATGGACCAGCCATCCAGCCCTGTTTGTCTCTTTACCCTGTCTTTGAAAAGCGCTATATAAATAAATTTACTTAACTTATATTTTTGCACTCCTGTTTCCCTTGTCTTAAAGTTAGTGGGTTGTTGGTTAGATACCTGAAAGAAGGTCTGTAGTTAACACAAGCTTTTAATATTTTGTTCCACAACATAAAATACATCAACAAATGTCCCTCTTGTGAATTTTATAGCCTTAACGTGTCTTAACAAAGGCAGTCGCTAACAACAGGCTAATTGAGACAACAGAATGTCATGACACTGAACACAGCTTGACAGCCTTTATGTGTTGGTGACGTTGAAGTTATGTGACTTTGCTGTAGTTAATTTATAGCCCAACGTTAGCTTTTTGCCTCTGTGGATTGCATTCACACTTAAAATCACAAGCGGTGTTTATTTTCAAAGATTATCTTGCTGAATCCAACGTGTAAATATCAAACTTTTGTTTGCCATAGAACTTATATTCTGGAATAATCCAAATCTAATGACAACAATGATAACAAAAAAAGGTCATCCCTTACCCATTTGTGGCTGTATGAGAGTAGCCTCTGCAGTGTTTATACCAGTCCACCCTGATGATGACCTCTGCAGCAGCAGCCAGCTCTCTGCATTGTTGATGCAAAGCCTCAACATTGCTTCGTCCTTCGTATTGAGCCCAGTTCAGACCAAAGATTCGTGATGTGACAAGTTGAAACGTGCAACTACTTAGCAATGCGCTGTTCTGCAGCGTTCGGTTCACACTAATGCAACTAGATGAGACAGTGGTTCATCTCTATGCAACAACTCTCTGTACTTCTGTTCTGATTTCCAGCTTTTCAGGCTTATTTTTTGGCTGAACATAATTTGTAGCTTCTTAAAATATGAATGAGGGTAGTTATAGTGAGATACTGGCTACAGTTGCATTTGTAATAGTGATGAAACGGCAAAAATAAAAACATAAAACCAGCATCACATGGGGGGGCATAAGCAAGCAAACACGCCATCTGCGGTAATTTTGACTTGACCAGCGGACTTCACTACAAGTCGATTGGATGTAGAAAGAGGCAACGTGCCTTACGTTCTAAAACCAGCCACTAGCGTTTTGACCAGCTGGGTTGCAGGTGACACCACCTGCCGGCTTAAGTCAAGCTCACACCGCTGCAACTTTTCTCTGCAACGCTCTAAAACGGTTTCGTCTCGTTGTTAATCTTCAGTCTGAACTGGGCTTTACAGCAGATTGCAAGCATTGTTTTTTAGGTGGCAAACTGCCACTTAATTAACCTGAGGCATTGCTGCGTCTGCTGTCATGTTGCTGTCAAAACAAACAGTCATTTCTCATTAAGATTTGATCAGTTTTTGCAAACAAAGATAAAATGTGCAGGGCAGGGGATCCCTGGGAATGGAATATGAAACACAGTTGTGGGCCAGTAACCTGCGGGCTTGACAGGCAGCTCCTTTATGAACGCCAGGACCTAGTGATTACCATTAAGATTTTTCACTCCCCAGCAGAGTGGTGGAAAACTTTGACGTTGTTAAGACAGACTGATTTTTGTGCTGTGGAGTAAGGGTCATTTTTCCCACACTAATTTAAATTAGGGTTTAAAGCATTTTCTTCTTTAAATGAAGCTGCTTGTGCTGCAATAGATTTAAAATTGGCTTTTAATTGTGCTTATTTACCGCTTAAATTTGATCAATGAAAATGTATCTAAGGCAACATGAATTTACGATTGAGACTAGATTACTTTTTTCACAGTATAATAACCTTAATTTAAGTTCCAACATCATAGACAGATTTGATCTTTATCAAGTAAGGTTGAAACTTTTATTATTATATGCAGTGGTCAATAGTAACTGGAAGTAGAATCCAAGTGTGGCAAATTCAGAGGAACAGGCAGCACATAGTCAGAGGAATACTATAGGGCGTTAGTGCAGTGTGTGCATGGGAGTTTTAATGGGCATACTGTAGTATCTGTAGTGGGAAAGAGAAAAAATGTTGTAAAGATTGGAAGGCGAGAAGGAACAGCCAAGGTTGCTTCTTGCAAGGCTTTGAAGCACAGCAAAATAAATTTGGAAAATGTAGAGAAGAGACTGCTGTGGTGCAGCAGCAGGATTAGATTCATACAGGTACGACACAAGATGCAGGGCCGTAGCTGCCACAAAGAACATTGGGGTCAAGTCCTGGGTATTTTGCAAAATGGAAAGATTCAAAGTGGTATGGCTGAAATTCTGTCTGTGGTCAAAGCTACCAGCACACTTACCATGCAGCTAAATGGAAAAAAAAAATCACATATCATACAAGTACATTTTGAAATTTTATTAAAAAGTTGTTTTCCCCATGTTTTTGAGTAACAGGGTGGATATATTATGCTTGGCAGAAGATTTTGAAGGGAAAATGTTGGATCCTAGAGGCTAGGCAAGACTCCTTTCTAGCACTCGGTGAACACACTTTGAAAGAGGCTACCGAGTGCCCAAATGTGCACATTGAAAAGGCCTCACCCTCAATTCCGGCAAATCAAGTGCAAAGAATTGTAGATACTTCATGCCCGCTGAGGAGGTACACATGCATCCCTGAAAATTCTCTGAAGGAGGGACCCGGTCCTCGGTAGCTTTTGATGGATCCTCGATATTTGAACAGTCCTTCGAATTTGATGATGGAGCCTTTTAAGGTCCTTCCTTAATTGTAAGATAACAATAGTAGATAGTATAAAGACAGATAGCAGATTCGCCCTTCACCTCTAATAGCTACAGTATAAGCCTACCAGTTAGTAATAGTTGGTCATATCTTTTTTAAACCAAACCAAGAAACAATCACTCCTGAACTCATCAGCTATCTGAGACTAATGGCCTTACTTTTGAGCATTGTTGCTATAGAAACTAAAAGCTTCAAGCTTCCCAGGTTGATTGGCCAGACTGTGTCCTTTACCCACTTCAGGACAAGTGGAGAAAGTTTGAGAGAAAAACTTACAGTAGGAGGTATAGGACTTCTTTACATTAGTCATTCCCTGTGTGTTTTCATCAGCTATACACTATGTATTGCACAGTATGTTGCCAGCCTGTGCAATGAGCAGTGAGGTGATGTCAATTCATGATGAATTTCCACCTGTCTTGCAAAAGTATGAATTTGAATCCATAATTATAATGATGGATGCAGCCTCCAGAACAGTAAAGCATTTTTAGGAGATGCTAATGAGGAGGAAACAGCAGCTGAAGAGCAGTTAGCTCAAAGCAGAGGACTGTGAAGGTTAAATACTGTGTGACAGTCAGGGCAGCTTAGTGTACGATGGGCCATTTGACAGCATAATGATGTCAGTTTAAAAATATGACAATGTAATATTAACTAAAGGTCCATTTACTAGCGTTTTTCATAAGTTTTTATCAGCAGATGTCATGAAGTTGGCTCAGTTTTCATCATGTGACTTAAGTGGCAATCACTGAATAAATGTTTAAAATGCAGCACTTTTGTTTTTGCCCCCATTTTTCACAGGTTTAAGTGAAAGATAAAAGACTTATTTCTCTCAAATTTGGGTCATAAATGTGTTAAAATTTGTGTTAGATAGCAGTTCTCCTTTTTCAAGATAATCCAACTACCTGACAGGTGTGACATATCAAGATGCTGATTAAACAGCATCATTGTGTCTTGGGGTGGTCACAATAAAAGGCCACTTTAAAGCAGCTCTTACCTTTCTTGCATTTCACACAGCACTTAGAAAAAATTTGAACATCCACAGCTCCCACCTCCCTCCAAAGGCCTACTCCCTCCTCCTCCATTACGTCCTCATTACGTCTATGATAGACGTAGGAGTTGGCACGGTAACGTTAGATACACGGAAGAGGAGAGCGAACTAAACAAACTAAACATAACGTTACCTGTAACATAAACGCTAACGTTAGATAGTAGCGTTAACGTTACTAGTAAGTGGAAACGCACAAGGAAGATAATGTTAATGTTTCAGAGGCTACGCTACAGTAGGGTAACGTTAGCCATTAGCAACTGGATGCTGTGTTGTCATATAACGTTATATGTTATATTAGAAGCAANCCTCCTCCATTACGTCCTCATTACGTCTATGATAGACGTAGGAGTTGGCACGGTAACGTTAGATACACGGAAGAGGAGAGCGAACTAAGCAAACTAAACATAACGTTACCTGTCCTGCACAGTCAAACGCAACCCCGGAGTTCTGAAACTTATTCGGAGTCAGTGATGACTGATGAGTTTTATAATATAACGTAAACGCTAATGTTAGATAGTAGCGTTAACGTTACTAGTAAGTGGAAACGCACAAGGAAGATAATGTTAATGTTTCAGAGGCTACATCACAGTAGGGTAACGTTAGCCATTAGCAACTGGATGCTGTGTTGTCATATACTGTTACATGTTATATTAGAAGCAAACTAAACATAACGTTACCTGTCCTGCAGAAGGTTCCCTTTTTAGCTCAGGATGAAGCTGCATCAGTCTTCGCCATCGCTCAAACGTAGAGCTGATGTTGACCCGAGTTTTGGCTCTTGCAGCAGCGAGTTCTCTCTTACTGTTAGCTTTTTCTGCTATATTCTTTCTTTTGCCAACTGATTTGCCTGTTGGAGCGGATGGAGGTGGAAGCGGTGGTCCGCATTTGTCTACCATTGTTACGGAAGATTTTAATCCACAAGCGTTCCTGTTACTAGCCTATTTGTCGTCTCACAGACTCACTGTACCTGGTCGGGGGCGCAGGGTTGGAGAGGTGAGCGGTTACGTCAGTCGGTGGCCTCCACGTGGGGAAGACAGACAGGACGCTCGGCCATTGGTCAGAGTTTTCTTAGAACCATATGAGAATGGTATAATTATGAGTTTTTATCTCTGGTGGAATTCATTTACATTTTAGTGTGCCATCAGCTTATTAATAGCATTTTAACCTAAACAAAGAAAAGTGTAAAATTTCCAGAAAGGTAAGTTTTGCTTTAAAATGTGCAGTTTTATCTTGGAAAAAAGACATTTATTAGGATTTCACATGACTCGTGACACAGAAATGCGTTTCAGTCAGTATTTTTGATTGCAGTATTTAAGTGTTTGCCTTTTGCCTTTATTTGATCGGACAGCTTCAGGATGAGGGGAGAGAGAGGGGATGGCATGCAGCAAGGAGCCGTGCGCTGAAATTGAGCCAAGGCTCCTTGCTGCGGCAGGGATGGAGCCTGGGTGCATGGGGCGCCCGCTCTATCAGGTGAACTACTGGGTGCCTCAAGTATCTGCCTCTTTTTAATGAAAAATGTTCCCTTTCAGAACTGTTATATAACACAGTATATGATGATTTTGAAATAATATTACTGTTGCATTAATATGTATGCTGCATTTTACTGTAAATGTTTAAGGTTGTGCTCATCTTAACTTCTTTATATACTGTTGGGTAGTTTAATCTGCAGCAATGCATCGTATAAAACACATTTAAAGGCCACATCTACAACACATCTGTCTCTATCACCAGTAAGATCTTCACACCAGCCTACAACTCTGTTTTGCCTCGCTCTCACAGTGCTGTTTTCTGCCACTATTCACAGTTCAGAGAGGACCCAAATGCAGCGCATGAGGCAGGCAGTGTGACTGAACAGAAAGCAAGATTTATTACAAGCTGGTTCCAGATAACAAAAACAGGCAGGCAACAAAATCTGAAGGGAAAGGCTCAACAAAATCCAAATACAAGGCAAAAATACAAAAACTAAACTAGAATGACACGAGGGACAAAGGGCAGCAGCAGAATACACAAGGGAAGGAGTGGGTTAACGAGGGACAGGTGGCAGCTGGGCTAATGAGCGACAGGTGAAACAAATCTGGGCAGACAATCTCAAAGGCGGGAAAACAAAGGAAGGCAGAGAGTAAAACAAGAAATGAAGCGTTAGGAGCAACCCTCAAAATACAACAGGACACAAACAGACACAAAAAGATAATGACATGTGAAGCAGCAACCTTTTATGTGAACGAGTAGCAAGTTATGTAAGGTCAGAGTTAAAAGGGATGAAATATAGGGTGGAAGCAGCTGCATCCAAAGCTGTATAAATGAATGTTAAATGAATGAATGTGGCCAGCCAACCTTTTGGTAAAGGTAAAGGTGGCAGTGGTGGGTGCTGTAAGGATCACCTGTTATGAACCTTAGGGCTGAGTGGTAGACAACATCCAGTGATTTCAATGTAGAGGCAGCAGCTTTTACATATATAACATCCCCATAATCTAAAACAGACAAAAATACAAACTGAGCACAAAAACAAACACAGATACAAATTCTTTTTCTTTTCTCCTTTGGAATATTTTATTTTCAAATTTTCAATTCAACAAAACATACAGAGCACACACACACAAACATGGCTCTGCAGCTTGGCAGGTATCTTTCATAGGTGACATGCCATCCACCATTCCCTCCTCCGGATTAAAAAGTCTACACATGGGAAACACTGATACGGTACAATAGCCCTTTTTAGATAGGAACTGTGCAAATTTGCAGGAAAGCCCAGCATTGGCAGTATAAAAACAAAATCGGGGAGTCCAGCAAAATACCGCCTACATTCATACAGAATGTGCCTTTTTTCGGGGCAATGGGGGGCGTGAGCAAGTAACAAAACGTGTAGCTCAGTGTGTGACGTAAACAGTGACGTGGGAGGGAAGCCGCGGCTGGTCAGTCCTTCGGCAATTCTCTCGTAGGTCAGCCCGTTCTTCACCGTCCCCGTCATCTGACAGTTAATGGCCTCTTCGTTTGTGAGGACAAGGAGGGCGCACAATTCCTTGTCTCCCCAGTTGCTCATCTTTACAGTGTCTGTCAGGTTTGCGTTTCCTTCTTGCTACTAGCTGCTCGCTAATTCCTGCTATCAGCTGTTTCCTGTTTATCCACCACCAGTGGCTCGCACGTGCGGCGTCATCAACAGCTCCTCCCACAAGTCATCAACAGCCCCTCCCGTCGCGGAAGGCCGCCTCGGTCTGTCTAAACCAAAAAGGTTCTGCCAATATGTCTACCCTACGAGGTGTAAAATTGGGCACCTCGGATCAACTCGCCAATCCGGCTCTGTGTGTCTAAACACTCGCAGCTTGCCGGCAAAACGGCCCAACATTCGCCGAAAATCTGGCAGTGTAAAAGGGGCTAGAATGAAACATGCAAATGTAATGTATCCGTGGTTTGCCCACATTTTCTTCCGGTGGCTGGGCTGCAGATTAGCAGGGTCAAGATTGTAAAATTAACATTTTGGTCCTCTTTCTCAGCCTGTACCCATCAATCATATGAACAGTACTAGAGAATCTTAACTGTGCAGTAAAGATCACAGAGTTAATACTCTTGGAAAGGACACTCGTGGCCCTCATGGGTAGAAAGGTTCGATACGGTTGTATTTCTCACCTCATTAGTCACAAGCAGACAAAACACTGTAAGATCCTCTTTTTGCACATATCCTGAGTCTCTTTAATCCTCTGGTGTCATCATTAAATAAGGCCAAGGACAAAGCTTTCACTCTTTTATATGTAAAGGTGAAAAGGACACTCAAACATCCCCAACAGTGCTGTTAAAATATTTCAAAAAGTCATGTAAAGTGAGCACTCCTGGGAAATACAGAAACACTAGAAGAATTAATGAACAGAAGCTTTTGATAGGGATTTTATGCAAGATGTCTGCTTTCCACTTAATATAAATTCACCTTATCCACATAGTACAAGGTCATAGGTGCGGATGTCTTTTTTAATTCAATTTAGCAGCATTAACAAAAAAGGGAGGGATTATATTCAACACTTAATGAGAACTATGTTATAAGAATGGAAGGAATGTTTTTAAGGCCTGCAAATTAATTTAATTTGAATAGTTTATAAAAACAGCAAGCTGATGAAACAGAGAGGCAGATGTCCCTGTAAACAACAAGCCCACATAAAATACCAGCAGCATACATTTATAACCAAGATAACATCTTTGTAAATTAACTGCCCTCCAGCCATCTTATGTGTTTCTAACTAACAACATATGGTGAAAAAGCACTTATTGGAGAATGTGGGAAAAATACCTAAGGTCCTATGTTCTCAAGGTCCCACGTTCTCCTCTGTTCCCCAGTTGTTATCAATATTTTATCTTAACCCGATCTTTGACGTCTTACCAGTTAAGAAATGAGAATTAAACCTGGCCTTACAACACTTTTCTAACCTTTAGTAAGTCCCTTTTTCATTTTCATTAATTTTCTAAAAGTTTTTTCTTTTTTTCGGAGCTGCAAATGATTTTGGAACTGTTCACTTAACAGAAAGAACAACTATAGCCATGTTTCCATCAGCCTGTTTAGAAAATTATGATGGAAACGCCAAAATTCGAATTAAAATCCCCTGATTCGCACAAACTAAAATACGCTTGCTTTAGCCAGGTTTTGGTTGATTCGAAAAAATGTTGATTCACAAAACGGGGGATGGAAACAGTTATGTTTGAATTAAGTCTGACGTAGTGCACCTCTCTCCATGGTGATATCCACACTCCGGGTCGGGAAGGCGGTAATGCATTTACAAGCTGGTTGCCAACCGCCAGAAAACATAGAAGAAGAATGCGAGACTTGTTTTGTTTCCGGTTCTGTGGAAAACTCGCGCGAGTTCGTAGTTTTCACCAAAGTCCGTACATTTAATGGAAACACACAGGATTCGTTTTACTTTTAATGCACATTTCCCAATGATTCGAATCACTTTTGGATGGAAACATAGCTTATATCTAAACAAAGATCTGTGGCAGCATGCTTTCATCACTCTCAGAGTCATCATTTTAGTCCCCTAACCTAATTTATCCTTTGAATGGATACTCATCATGTGCCATCCCACCAACATCATTAGACTTTGATATTTGGTTGAATTTAGGTTGTAACATTGGGGGAACAAAATTCAATGTCAGGACAATGTGCAATGCCAACGTCAATTTGACATAAAATACTGACACAATGTGTTGTGTTGTTAGGTAACCAAAATCCAACGTCTTTCAAACGCCTCGCGCCAACTTCATCTTGACATAGAATAATGAGATTTAGTCATAAGGTAGGTCTGCAAAACGTAATAACACTGACGTCCACACAACCTGATTCTAACCGCGTTAGACATTTAATATATCGTCCACCCAATTTTCATTCCAACCAATATTTAACGTCTGTTTCGCGTATGACTCACTGAGAGAACATATGACCCTCAGAACATCGTAATGACCTCGGAAAGACCATAACAATTCTTGCTTGTTATACCATGGTCTGGGTGAATACTCAATTCTGATTGGCTGCAGGGTGTCCGTTAAAAGGTGTTATAGGACAGCTAAAAAGACGTTCCGGTCAAATTGCCTGATGACAGGTTCTAAATTATTGCGCTGGCTCAACTGCTAGTTTGTAACCATAGCAACGGGGACTCAGAGCAGAGGCAACAGATTACAACGGGCAACATGAGTGATTTTATCGTTTCATTTAATTTATTTGGTGAGTTTGATTATTTTGATGACTGGGATGCAGAAGAAGAGAGGTTAGAGAATGAAAAGAAAAGGGAGAAACGGCACAAGGAGTCGCGGGTCTACACCAATCACAGCCTCCGGAGCACAGCTGTAGGTCGGCTCTCTGACACCGGCCTAACTCGTCAGATCATGACCGTCACGGGACATCGGTGTGAGAGCAGCCGGCAGGCTTATTGGGCTCCATCAGCGCAGGAGAGACGAGACTGGAGCAACATCTTGTCGTCTCCAAATGTCCCAACAAGCAGTGCTCAATCTGTCAATCTCCGTCCTTCAAATGCTGCTATGATGGACATACCCATATCACTTTCAAATTTCACTATTAATGGTAATGTAGCCTAGCATTTAATTTTAAATAGGAAACAATCATTAATTTGTTAATGTGTTTATATGATTTAATCTCAACTACTATATGCTTATGAATTATTTGTTGCAATTAAAAACAATTTTGACTAGCCTACTATTTGGATGTTGATTATTTGAAACAAATTTTCTTGGGTCTATAAATGAACGCCAATGAATCATGAAAGCAATATCTCAAGGGTTTTTTTGCACATCATCCTCTGACCACCAGAGTCTGTAACACACAATCGGTAAGAAGTGCACTGGCTTTCTGAAATAATCATCTTCTGAATAATATCACGTAACGTTTAGCCATCATCTCACTTCCCTTCACTGATCAGAGTGGCTATGCTCTCTACGCTGCGGCCACAGCGGGTTTCCATGGCAACGCCTGTGAACTAAAGAGATTAAATAGTCCACTCAGCTGTGGCTTGTGAAAAACTCTTGATTTTAACTGTAAAACACATTAAAGCATAAATAATTGATTTAATATTCATTTTTTTGGTAAGTGACCATGGTATAAGCGGGTTAATGCCCTTCAAGGTGTCCATTATCAGGAATTAATGGACTCCGCTTCGTGTCGGACGGTTCACGCCTCCGCGTCGTCCATTAATTCCTGATAATGGACACCTCGTCGGGCATTAACCCTTACATAATCTAGTCATGATCAAACACACTCCACCAACAACTCGTTCTAATGACCAGGGCATCAAAATTGGCCTGTTGAGCTTGGCTTTTGTTGTGATGCACAAGGCACCCTACAGCACCTGTACGAGATGAACTGGCTTTCAGGTAACTCCAGTGCGTTCGCAACAAAGTCCGAAGAGGATGGGAATGCACATCAGACTGTCACACAGAAGACTTGTGTTCATGTCCCATGTGAAACTAAAGGTCAACTTAAGTTTCTTTCAACCACGTTCCGAAGTTACTGTCATACCTCAAGAGATAAGTCACTGTGACAAACAGTTATTTTAACCCAGGCCATGGTTGCATTTCTAAACCCATCCAAGTAGACCTTACATAGTTTTGGTGGCAAAACCTTCGTTTTCTTTCTTAAGACAGAAGGTAATCTTGAATGACGCTGTAGCATGTACCAAGTGAAAATGAAAATGGACACGTCCAAAACTGACGCTGCAGGGGAACCTCTAGAGGGTCATAGTTTGATCAGGTGTATTTTGTGCAGGCCCACTGACCAAGCTGCTGTGTTTGACGAGTTGGAATTGAGAGTGTGTTGCCAACACACCCTAAAGCTGACAGAGATGCACCCGGCAGCTCCTGACTGAGTACATTAAAAGTGGTTAACAGAATCAGAATAATGTCAGATGCTCTACCTCCAGTCTGTTTGAAGTTTTTGCCACTGTTACCTCATGCAGCTCCAAACCAAGCTGGAATCCTTTGATGCAAAAGGAACTGTCTCTTAACTGATGAATTAAAAATGTTCTTTGCCTTACAAGAGTCTGGAAACAAAACTATGTAACTTTTGCTAAACTGAGGCCACTGTGGTCACATGTGACTATTAAAGGATAATGATGAGCGCTACAGTTTTGTGCAACAGTTACAATAACCGCAACCCCAATTATTATCATTTAAAAATATGTCAAGGAGTGAAATGTAAAGAAATGTATTTCCATCTGCATTGCTGGTCGTTTTGTTTGCATCTCTAATTTTTTTGTTTGCAAGTTTTTCTGGGCGGCAGTTACAGTGTTCTGCTTACAGCCAGAGGGCTGCGGGATTGAACCCACTGATTGGCTGAGGGAGCCTTAAAGAGACACCAAACAACCACAAGGAAACACAAACCACAAAAAGATGCGTACTACAAAGGCATGCAAAACCACCTCAGAGTTTGTGTGTCTTGAGCCCATGTAGGAGAGGTGGTGGGGCCCTTTGCATACCTATGTCCGGGGGCCCACTGTCTTATAGACCGCCCATAGCCTTAAACTGCAATACATCATCAGGAAAGTTTGTGGGTCTGTGTTATTTGTTTAAAGTTCACATTTTGGCTTGTTTATTTTAGTAACATACCATTATATTATATATATATATGTATAACATATATAGCTACAAGCTAATCAATCTATTTCTGTAAACGTATTATTGCTGTTCCAACATCTGGCTCGGAGAACTGGCCTGGTTGTTTTTTATGTTGCTTGTGTTGGTGTTTTGTCAGTGTGACAGCTGGGTGACAGCTCCGATGCACAAACCTGCCAAATAAATCTTGGAGACCTGCAATATAATCCCTCATTAAGCCTCCTCATTCAACAGCAGTTTGGTGGCGATGTTTTGAGCTGTTCCATCGTTTGCACTCAGTATTTCCAGAACACATCCCGTCTGTCTGCACAGACTCTGCTGCGTATGGCTGGATCTGTTTTGATCAGGATAGATGAATCATGGATGGTGCCATAATTGCGGCTTGAGGTGTTGGTAGTCTGTGTGTGAGTGCATTGCATTGGAACAGACAATGGCTTCAGGCTGCCTTCTCCTGTTTGCATAGACGTGATGCTCAATCTGCCAGCACCTTGTGGATTTCAACCAGTTGAAAATATTTTGACTAAATGTGGAAAACTCATCAGGTTGTTGGCAGAAACCAACAATATTTATCCCAGCTGAATTGTGAGTGTACATGATGCCAGGGCCGCAGGGTCTCAGTGTCTTGGTGTCACTGCATGTTACCACTTGATATCCATATTTTACAACAGACAGAATAGGAACAAGCAAAATAATCTGTCATGGTTCAACTCATGAGCCACAACAAAAAATGGGAGAGATTTGAGCTCAAAGAAGAACAATGTCTACTTGTATTTACAGAATGGAATCAAACACAGGATACAAGAGGAGTATTGTGGGGGCGTGATCTGGGCCAGGTAATCAGATGACTTTGCTGCAAAAGCCCATGACATTTGTAAACTAACACATAAACAGCCTTTTGGCTTTCACTCTGCTGCTCTGCTGGAGACCAGCCCATGATGTAAAGAGACATCTGCTACAACAAGATCAGGGACTGTCCTTGATAAGACTTGAGTAATCAAATGATTTAACACTAATTTGATCATTAATTATTGCTGAGCTGAGCTGAATGCATAATACTTTATACCATGGTCACTGGAAAGTCTGGATTGTGATGGCGATTAACTTTAAGTGAGTATTTGTGATGCAGGTGTAAGGGAAATTTTAAATACATAACATGCGTAAATGTAATAAAGTGAAACATTTACTTTATTTGTTTTCCTAAAGCTAACCTCTGTAACTTTACATGAAGTACGTAACGTCACTTTTGGGGCGCTAATTTGTGGGATACCATACAAACCATTGTATGAGGATATGTTGAACATGTTGAATGTTGTATCCCAAGAGCAGTTTTTGATTATGTAAAAAAACACTCACTACACGACAAACAGCAAAGAAAACAATGACAAAAGTGATGCTCTCACAGTTTTCTCAGCTACTTTATTTTCCCACCTATCGTGATATATCCATTATTATTAGAAATGACAAGGACTGCCACTACTAATTGACCAATAGTCGTCATTTAGGGCCATTAGTCGACTAGTCGCTGCATGTTTACGATATTAATCTAATTATTAAATTATATAACACAATGGTTTGAGTTGAAGGTGTGAGAAAGAATAGTATCAGTAACATTGTTAACACTGTGCTACATTACAGAGAAATACAAAACCGTACTAATGAGCCTTCATTAATATAGGCCTATATTTTATCTACAAGTGCACGTCACACACTGAGCGAGCCGCCTGTTAATGACGCTGTGGGCTAATGGGCATGTAGCTACTTCCATGTTTCACATGATACGTCATGTTTGTAGTCGACCAATGAAGATGAGTTTACATATCACCTTGGGTTCGTCCTTCACCTTCTCAAAATGATCCCACACTTTGGATTTCCTGCCCGACATGTTGTTAACTGGCCTGTGGAATAACCGCAGGTACCAGCCCTGGGTTGGTTTGGCACTGGGTGCTACTGTTGTGCCTTTTGTGTCAGCTTTCAAGAGCATGGCGGCCGGTTGCATCTGAGGTAGCCCTGCACTAACATGATCAACCTTTCCATATTTATCAGACTGAATATTTACAGAAGAAGAAGGGAAAGATAAATGTCGGCTGTGATTGGTCTGTAACCTGACTCCTGTCTGACTGCTGAGCGTGGCCACTTCCTGTGTCTGTCCTTTCAAATTAAATTCCCACATGGTCCAGTCATATAGGATTTATTTTGATAAGGCACAGCTCCTAATAGTTTCACATTTGTTTTTTTGTTTGTTTATTGTTTGTTTAAGCGACCAGTTAAATCTTGCCGACTAATGACCTTTCTGGGCGACTAACGTCCACTTCAAACTCAACTTTACACCTCTGTCCAGCAGCTGTTCTGCTTCCACTGTTGTGACTCTGCAGTAGAAGCTTATGTTTTCAAATCAATGATTTATTTCCTGATATAAGTGATGCAATATTAATACGCACCAAAAGGGGTAATACTGGTGATATCTGGAAGTAAAATACATAATAAAGTGTTTCTATTATTTCTACATTAGCATGCTTACTCCAGGGGGACCTTATGCAAGAAAAGGTAATACTTAGAAATCATCATTAATGGTATTGAACCCGTAAGAAACATATTAAAAAGGTCTCCAATTATAATGGAGTCATAAAGAAGTGTTGGTTGTTTGTTCTTCTTAAAGTGGAGTTCAACCCTAAGAGCAGTAAGATCCAGTTACATGTCACTGTATTGGATTATTTTGTGTCTCATATTTTGTCCCAATATACTTATGTAATGCGAGTCCCTTTTAAAGCTGTTCCATTATGCATGCCACTGTCAGAGACTCATATTTCCCAACAGGCACTGACCTTTTCATCATGAATGAGCAAGGAAGCTTCAGAGAGTGGGCCGCTTAAATGGGACCAAGCCTGTCTAACCAAATGCTAACATTTAGTGCCTTTAAATGTGCTAATTATTTTGGCATTTACTTCACTCTCAGCCTTTCCTTTATCTTTATTTCTTATCGTCTTTGTGCTTTCTTACGTTGTGGCAAGTAGAGAAAAAACTTTTTTTTCACAATAAAACTACAAAAAAAGCAGAACTCTGCATGTGGTTCCTTTGCTGAAAATCACATCAAAGAACAAGTTTGGGTTTGAAGTTGGCCTGAATTCATCCAATCCATTGGCAGCAAAATTTTGCTGGTGTAGTAACCAGTGTTTTGCAACTTCATAAAAACAATTAAATTTGATACAGTAAATGGTTACTTTTCTGAAAAGACAAAACAACTGTCAAATGTATTGATGATTGTACACATTATTACTATGATGAAAAGTAAGTGGA
This sequence comes from Epinephelus moara, assembly GCF_006386435.1. NCBI lineage: Eukaryota > Metazoa > Chordata > Actinopteri > Perciformes > Serranidae > Epinephelus > Epinephelus moara. The sequence goes on from NC_065527.1 coordinate 8,440,281, forward strand.
AGAAGATTGAAACACTATGGATATGATTTGATAGGCCTATTCATTGTAGCTTCGACCTGCCTTCAAATCAAACAATGATTGATGATCTTGGATCGTTTTATCCTATAAAACAGCTACTGTACCTACTGACACTTTGGAGATAAAGGAGCAGCACTATCATCCCTTTTTGTATTTCCACCCACCTGACGTCCAGTACACTGCTCGTAGCTGCTTTGGTTCTTCACTCACTAGTCGCTAACTTTGTCTAACTTCTGTTTGGTGCAGGGTAGTGTAAGACCTGTGTTCCAGCTGTTTATCCGAGATGGATCATGGAGTGCAACGGGGCAGCAGAGCAGCCAACCTTTTTCTCCAATTTCTTCCAAGTTTCCCAAACACATCCAGGGCATCTGGGAAATCTAACCTCTTCAGCCTGAACCATTTCATCTTTACACTAAGGTCCTCGATGATTGCTGAGCTCCTCACTCCATCACAGCTCCACTGTGTTCCGGAGACTGTTTGTAACAGTGTCAGAATGAGGATCAGTACCTGTAGGTCTGAGGCTGTGGTCTGCAGTTGTCAATAAGGCCTGGCTGCCAGCTTTGGCCATCCAGTAACTAAATATCAGCTGGTTATTTTAAGACATTTTCCCTTTAAAACTGCAGTCTGATCTTTGCGGAATCACTGCAACTGAACAGAGCCTCGTGTGACTGGCATGCACGAGTTTGTTTATCCAGAGTGACAGGTGTGAGAGCAGCCACAGACTCCAGCTGCAGAGGTACAGAACCATAACACTGAAATGGAATAATGCAGGCATGGTCTCAGTGACAGATTTATATCAAACCAACACAGAGGCAGATGGCTGAAAGATGTGAAAAGGCCAAACTTGCTGTGATATGTCATTGTTGTTATTTAATAGTAAGTAGTTATTAGTATAAGTTGATACAGGTTGATCAAAAGTTGCTATATTTAGTATTTATTAGAAAACTATTTACAGAACAATCTCAGAATTGAGATACAGACATTAACAGCTTTTAATCAGATGATACAGACACTTGTAAAAAGTACATTAGGCCATCTGTTCCGGATACTCATTTGATTTTAAGATCTAACTAACCTACTGGACCTTTTCTTTATTTACATCCATCCATCCATTTTCACCCGCTTATCTGGGACCAGGTCATGGGACAGCAGGCCAAGCAAAGCACCCCAGACGCCCCTCTCCCCAACGCTTTCCAGCTCCTCCTGGGGGGGACCCTAAGGCGTTCCCAGGCCAGATGAGATATGTAATCCCTCCAGCGTGTTCTGAGTCTGCCCCGGCGCCTCCTACCAGTGGCCTGGAACACCTCTAACAGGAGGCACCAGGAGGCATCCTGATCAGATGCCCGAACCACCTCAACTGACCCATTTCGACGCAAAGGAGCAGCGGCTCTACTCCGAGCTCCCTCTGGTTATTTGAGCCCCTTACCCTATCTCTAAGGCTGAGCCCAGCCACCCCACTGAGGAAACTCATTTCGGCCACTTGTGTCCAGGATCTCATTCTTTCGGTCACTACCCAGAGCTCATAACCATAGGTGAGGGTTGGGACGCAGATGGACCACTAAATCAAAAGCTTCACCTTCTGGCTCAGCTCCCTCTTCACCACGACGGTCCAGCGCAGTGCCTGCATCACTATAGAAGCCGCACCAAACCGCCAATCCATCTCAGGCTCCATTTTACCCTCACTTGTCTTTATTTACAGTTATCCCCATATATGACCTACAATGCAGTGGCATGTCAAGGTGACACTACTTGATGATGTGCGAACTGGAATTGCTTTCTGGCTCCTCGTTACAGCAAATTTTGATAAACGAATGCTGAAATAACGCTGACTTAAGCCTCCATGCACTGTTTCTGAATTAGATCCCGTAACAAGAAGTTATGGCCACGATGATTTATAATCATCAGTGTCAGCCACAATTTTCCAATCTGTGCAGCCCCACACAACTCCGCATAGATGGAGAATGTAACCATTAGAGTGTTTTAGAAAGCACCAGATTGGGTGCCTGTGTAAAAAGTACTGAGCACTTAGCTGGCTACTTTTTTTTCAATTACCTGGCTACAAAAGTTATTGAGAACATTACATGTCTGATTCTCAGGACAAAGGTAGCCTGAAGGGTTGAACAGCTGGCCCATTTCAGTTCAGGCACTCCTGGACTCTCCAATTAACTTTGTTGATAATGGAGCTGAGGTGAATTGGTAATAACTCTAAAAGCCAAAGCACAATGTTTTGTTCAGTCTGTTCATATAGAGTGAAAAATAGCTTCAGACAGTGAAGCCAACAAAGAGAAAAGAATCAGTAGCTGAAGGATAGTAGTGCTATTGAACACTATGGGAACACTATGTTACCTCTTTCATGTAATAGAGTTTTTTCTGATAAATCAGACTGCTATATATGACATTTTAAAAGCATGTTCCAAAGGAGCAAATTGTGTTGTTGTGAGATGTTTTTTTCTGTTTTGGCATGCAAATTTTCATGTTACACTGAGTGCTCACTCCACAGTTAAGCATGAAAAGATGAACATGATTACATCCACCTGTCCCACTTTCACAGATGTCCATATGTGATTATACACTCAAATGGAGGTACAGGAGCAAAACCATTTTACAGATGTGCCATAGCAGCCACATATTAAGCCTTTACCTTTTCAAGGAACAAAGTAGTTGCTGATGTAAGGGTAGGCAGCACGGTGGTGCAGTAGTTAGTACTGTCGCCTCACAGCAAGAGGGTTTCAAGTTTGAACCCCAGGCTGGTTGGCCCCTCTGTGTGGAGTTTGCATGTTCTCCCTGTGTCAGCATGGTCTTTTTCCTGGTACTACGGCTTCCTCCCACAGTCCAAAGACATGCAGGCTAGATTAATTGGTGACTTTAAAATTGAGCGTGAATGGCTGTCTGTCTCTATGTGTCAGCCCTGTGATAGTCTGGCGACCTGGACAAGGTGCACCCCACCTCTTGCCCATTGTCAGCTGGGATTGGCTCTAGTCCCCTGTGACTAATTTAGTGTAAGCTAAAGGTGCAGTAGTTTTGTTTGTCCATTGCAAATAGTTGTCTATAAATCTGCTATGAAAAAGTTGCTCCTTTGAACTTCTCTTAGAACCTTCATGTGTCTAAGTTTTTTTCAGGGTAATCCAGATAGTCTTCTGTGCATTCATGGGTGCACTGCATCTATCCATCCATCCCTTAATATTTACCCACTTAGACAAGGCCAGATTTCAGAGGCAGCAGGCTGAACAAGGTATTTCTGACATCCATGCATATACATGTACATATAACCCCTCAATGTGTTCTTGGTCTACCACAGGGCCCACTACCAGTTGAATGTGCCCAGAGAACCTCAAACGAGAATCACCCAGGAGGCATCCTGAACAGATGCCCAAACCATCTCAACCAGCCTCATTCAGCACGGAGGAGCAGCAGCTCTACTCCAAGCTCCCTCTAGATGTCTGAGCTCCTGACCCTGTCCCTTAAGGCCCTGACACACCAAGCTAATGTTCAGCCATCAAGTCAAAGTTGGGTTGTTGGTGAGCATCTGTGGCCCTCATCAGTGCGGTGTGTCCTGCCCTATTGGCCCTCGCAACGCTAGTTGGCTTTTTTCCCACTGATTCAGCATGTTGAATCAGTGTTGGCAACTGGCGATGAAATCAATCTGATTGGCATTTCAGCTCAGCCCACGAGAAGAGAAACAGAAGTGAGGAAAGTAAACAAAGAGCTAAAATCAAGACGGAGTGAGACCAAAACAAACTTGCTGTGTGAGGTGAGATTGTTTTTTCTTTGGCCACAAGCTCTTTAGCAGAAACATTTCATAATGCTTTGTGTTATTGCTCAGTGGCTCACGGTAAATATGCTTTCTTCTTTCAACATTGGATTGTGTTGTTAATGTGCTATCTGGCTAACTAGTGTCAAGAAACTGTTTCAGTTACCCTTTTTTAAAAATTAATTTTTAAACCAGCCCTTTGCTGGTGTGGAGAATTATTTAGTCTCATGCAGGCACAGAACCTACGTGCTGGTTGTCCATCAGCTATAGTCTTTGCGATGTGTTCATGTGCAACTTTTTTGGCTGACACAGCGACATCGGGTGACTCAGCAGTGGGCCTTTGTCGCCACTAGTTCTTTGAAGTTGGATTGGTGTGTCTGGGCCTTTAGGCTAAGCCCAGCCACCCTACAGAGGAAGCTAATTTCGTGTGCTTGTGTCTGTGATCTCAATCTTTCGGTCACTACCCAAAGCTCATGACCATCGGTGAGGGTTGGAATGTAGATGAAACGGTAAATGGAGAGCTTTGCCTTTCAGTGCTGCTACCCCAGTCACTGCTGACACCGCACTAAGCTGCCTATCCTTCTCACACTCCATTTTACCATCACTCATAAACAAGACCCCAAGATACTTGAACGCCTTCATTTGGGGCAGTAACTCTCCCCTAGCCGAGAGTGGACAATCCACTGTTTTCTGACTGGGAACCATGGCCTCAGATTTGGAGGCACTGACTCTTATCCTGGTTGCAAACTGCCCCAATGTGTGCTGGAGGTTAGGGTGTAACAAATTGATAGGAGTCTGATAACATTTTAATTATCGAGATCAGATCTGACAGGATGTGAGTGTTTCTGTGACTTCCTGTACAGACTGAAGGCTGCTGAAAACTTTCGGGAAACTGTCCGACTTCACCGCAGTTTTTTGTCCCCGCCTCCTGCTGCAGCTGTCTGCTCTCGTCCACTTTCCAGGTCCAAGCTCAGATCATCTTGAGTGAGCCTATTCTCGTGCTTTGTATCCTAATCATATTTGATTGGTTGGCCTCATTGTTTATCATGCAGGGCGCACCAGGTCCTCAGAGGAGTATTACTTTTCTACTGTTTGTGTTCCATGAATTTACAATATTGAAATTTAAGTCATCCATCTCATGTGACCCTGTTGGGGGAAAATGTATGCAGCATGAGGTATGACCCACAGTTATGCACCATGGCACCCTGTATTTTCTTTTTACTGTTAATTGAATTCTGGCAAGCTTATCAGAAGCCATCTGCAGGAAGAGCAGCAAGAAGCCAGCGATCTTTTCTTCTGACAAATCTTCTTTGTCAATAATTCTGAATAAATTGTCTCTGCCAGTAAACTGAAAACTGTCAGTGTATTAGCGTCATTTGCATACATCTATTGAACTGAGTATAATCAGACGTTCATGTATATGAGTCAAATTCAGTGTCTTACTAATACTCACTGTATCTGAGTACAGATAGTCAGTGAGCAGACTACAATACTTTCTCAGCCCAGTCTTATCAAAGTGAATGTTTGCTCACTGAAAACAAAGCTTCATAGGAACTTTGAGAAAATGTCTGCATGTGCATGTCTTGCATGATGCCACTGTTCAAAGCCAACAGAAATCTTGGTGGTTTTGTGGAAGTTTGTTTGATTTTTCTAAATTAATATTTAAGATCTGCTCGTATTTTCACTCTCTCACACCTCAGCGTATGTTGAAAGCTGTTTTCTAAGCCCGGACATCAAACTTGTCTAAATCCATTATGGTGTAGCTTCTGTGCAAACAAAGCACTACTCAACACTGCAGATTCTTTGTAGTCTTCATAGGATAAGTAACAAGGGCCCTATTTCAATGAATTCTTTTTTTCTGATCTGACAGTCTCCTTCGAGAGAGATCTGAGAACAAGAAACAAGACCACAATCACCAAAACAGAAAAAAAACCCACAAGAACACAGGAAACGTCAGCACGTCCTGCTTTTTGTTTTGTTTTTTTACCCAGAGCCACACTGATATTTTGGTCTAGACCAATTCATCTGGATCCCAATTTTTGCCTCCTATTAGTTAAGGTAAGTTTTAAATGTACAAAAGTACAGCCTGTCTCATGAAGAACAAAATTTATTTTACAAAGCTATAAATATACAGTGCTTACCCTAACTTCAGTTTTGACCACTACCTGTTTTTGTGGTCAGGTACATTAACCCTATGGGCCCTAGGCCTTTTGGGGGTATTTTTACTGCCTTCACTTTTAAGCTGATATCACAGTCATTATAAAGGCTACATACACATGCTATATCTTGTTTTTTTCAGGACAATCTGGTCTATCCAGATTTGCCATCATTCCATGTCCTTCTATGTGCCTGTATTTTATATTAATTTTTATATCAATGAAAAATCAATTCTGTGTGACTAAATTCTTACATTTTTACATGTATCTCACCATAGCAAGTTGGAAAATGACATATTCTACCATATATAAAGAGGGGAGACTCTCTGGAATCTGGCAATATAAGAACCATGATGGTGGGACATTCTGTCACTTCACAGCTGTCCAAAACATGTGGTTTGTGCCACTCAATGTATATGGTGACTACGGCCCTGTCATGCATGCATAATTAGGCTGTATTTGTTATCTTCTCCTGCGCTTTCATGTGACATGCGTGGCATTTCTGTGCGAGCCATCCAAGAGTAATGTGTGAGCAAAGCTGTATGAAAGCTCTGTTATAAATAATTTTAGTGTAACTTTATCATTTTTTTTTTTTTTGTGACAACATTGGACTACCGACAAGTGCTTGGTCTTCTCGGAAAGCTACGATTCCGCTTTTTCATGTGATATGTGTGGCTTCTCGCTATGACGCATGGTTGCGGAGAAAANCCATCCAAGAGTAATGTGTGAGCAAAGCTGTATGAAAGCTCTGTTATAAATAATTTTAGTGTAACTTTATCATTTTTTTTTTTTTTGCTGTGAAAACATTGGACTACCGACAAGTGCTTGGTCTTCTCGGAAAGCTACGATTCCGCTGTTTCGTGTGATATGCGTGGCTTCTCGCTATGACGCACGGTTGCGGAGAAAATCCACAGAGAAGAACAGGTCTGAATTTGGACGCACTTTGCGTCGTTCGGGCCCATAGGGTTAATGTGTAAACAAAATTTCTGACAAAAAAGCAAAGACACAGTGTATGCAGATGATGTGGATCATAACATTAGTGAAAATATTCACGTTTGTGAGCTTATTAACTGTCACAGTGAACACTTTTCATCCGCCATACATGCCTTCTCCTCAGCTCATTCAGTAATTTTCCACTCACCCCGTCTCGTCACCACACCTGCCTGCCGGCCTATCCCCTGTCCACACATTTTCCACTCCTGCTGATCCACCACATCCACCTGATCAGGCCTCTCACCTACAGATCATTATCTCCTGTCCCTATAAAGACGCACACTTCACAGACACTCCTTGCCAGATTGTTCTTCACTGTCATGCAAGACTTACCAATGTTTGCTTCTGGCTTCCTTCCTGGTTATGGACCCTGCATGTTCCTGACTCTCCTGCTTCGTCTGCAGCCCGGTAAACCACTCTGCCTTCTGTTTACGACTATGAGCTCTGCCTTCCTGATTCCTGTTTGCCTGTTTTCTGCAGCTGTCTGGAAAGACCGCCACCCAGCTTTTCAAAGTGAGTTTACTGGTTCAGTCACTTGTGATCTTCAGTGCTGTGGATTGCTTTGCTGTGTGGCCGCACACGCTGCCTTTGTGTGCGTGCCACGGATTCAATGTTTCATTTCTGCTGTCAAGCTCTCCCCTGTCCACGCCTGGCTTTGCTTCAAAGAGACCGCTCCCTCAGTGAGTACTTCTGGTTTCGGAACCTCAGCTCTTCTGACATCACTCTCTGCCTGCCTCCTCTGTCTGCTGTGTGTGCGACCAGCAAACGCCGGCACTTCGCCTGTGTGCTGCTTCAGCATTCCATGTGGAGAGCCATGGACAGATCCTTTTCCCCTAGGGACTCTGAAACTGAACATTGAGTCCCTCTGTTGCTTCACCAGTCTGCACTCGCAGTATTTGTTAAAGTGGTGCATTAAAGCTCAGTTTAAACTGTTCTGCCTGACCCCAGTGTTGCTTTTGGTTCCAAACTCCACCTGTTATATTAACTGGCTGTTCAGTTGTCACTCCTGCCAAGGTGAGAGCCTACCTGTGGCTAGTCATTCCATCAGTGGGCTTTTGGTGAGTAATGCAAACTCTGAAATCATCAAGATGTTGAATGACTGTTTGTTACATTCCCCCATAGGTTAACTGTATGCTCTCACTCAAAGGATGGATGATTTGACAGGATTGCTGAGGGTGGAACGGCTGGCTTTGTGGTTGATTACCATGCCAATCTTATAAAGGAGGACGACACTTGAACGGTTTGCAAGCAAAGCGAATGTTAGCTAATGCACTAAACAGTTAGCGTTACCTAGAAATCCAATATAGGGAGGATACTGTAAGAAACTGTCACTGCTTGCAAGGGTCATGTAGAAAAGACATTCCCATGCAGTACTGTTGAAGCTCAATTTAACAAAGATTAGAAACCAATATGTCATGTTATGTTAGAGCAATCCATAGATACTGATTGATTTTTTCCCCGGTTTTTCTGCAGAAATATTTCTGCCAAAGTAAACAGCTATACCGTCATATGCTATTATAGCTTTTACAGATAGCACTGCATTCACAGTGTGTAAACTGGAAGTAGCTTTGGTTGTATAAATAGTCCTGTCTTATCAGCCTCATCATCAGTGGGGCTACAGAGGAAAGAAGCATCCTGTTCCTCTACTCCTTAAGCCTGGACCCGGTGGATTTACTCTCTTGGATCACATTAAAGTCTAGTGTCAGTTATGCAGCACTGCTCTACAGGAAATGAGAATTTAAAAATCACGACCATATGTTGTGTGAGGTTAACTGGCATTACCTTGCAGGATATCCACTTGTTGAAGTGTAAGACCTTTGAGACTCTGCAATGTTTGTTAAAGTCTATACATTCCCTCTTACCTTATCCCTCTGCTGAACTACCAACCACTTCTTGACTATCTATTGATGGAGTGCTATTTTGTTTGTGTGCCTGAATTTCAGGGCAAAGCTTTACATAAGCTCTGACCATGACCTCATTCTCCAGCACGGAGTCCTTGCAATTGAAAAGCACTTAGGATTGAGTGGAAAGGCGAATGGCAGTCTCCACAGCACAGCCTTGATTTTGCAAACGAAGGGATTAGGGGGCTTGAGTACAACATCCCTGAGCAATATGAGTCATACGGTTTATTTAAAAGGGTTGGCTGCTGTCTTGTAAGGGAGAATTGGTAGGCAAGAACATTGTGTTCATCGAGATTACTTTGAAAATATTGCCTCTTGAGTGGTAAACAAAAAAGTAAGAAAACCCAAGCTCATCTTCTCTACTGAGTCATGAGTGTTTTATGTAATTTAGGAAGACGTGGCCGTAATTTAGCCCTGGACAGTTATATGTTTTAACAACTTTATTACAATGTCCAGGTGAAATAATGTGTGTTCTCTGATATCAATTCCATTCAACGCTTCTGTATAGATCTCATATGAATCATTCAGCCATCACCCATGTGCTGCTGCGTGACATACTGGTGCCTGGATGGTCAGCTGTATTAACAGTACAATAGACTGGATAACATAATGGACATAGCCACCACAAGGTGACCCACTGGTTTATGGACTGCTGTTTGAAGCCTCAAGTACGTCTTTTTCATTGTCACCACCTTGAATATTTGAAGCTAGATAGATAGATAGATAGATAGATAGATAGATAGATAGATAGATAACGTTATTGTCCACCTCAGTGGAAATTTGTATTTGGCTTCTTCAACGGTACATACATACAGACACATAACACAATACCTCATTAAAAACATACAATTTTACAACATTTATGATACAATAGTGCAAAACAGCAGGTAGTGTTCCTGGATACATACATTCTGTGTTCATTGCCTGTAAGAAATAAAGGACTTCTTGTATATGTTTTGAATGGTTCTTGCGACCCTAAATCGATGCTTAGACAGGAGCAGCTCAAACTCTGAGTGTAATGGATGTGAGGCATCTGTAATTATATGTTTGGCCTTCCTGCGTACAGCATTGTCAGATATATTGCTGAGTTGTTTCTGTCACTTGCAAATCACATTCCCTGCACTGTTGACAATCCTAGAGAGTTCATTTTTGCTCTTTGCATTGAAGTTGCTGTACAATGCTGTAATGTTAAGTGATGAAATGCTTTTAACCATGCCTCTATATGCTATTTCAAGCATGTCTAACACCGAACCTCTTCAGGCACTGATTGGCTCTCTTAAAAATGCTCTCTGAGTTTCCATTAAAAGAGTACTTAAATTTTTCTTCTTGAATTGTTCTACGTTTTTCTACAGGCTGGTTATTAAGTATGACAGGGAGGACTCGGTATTGTTTGTGTTAGTTTGGATTGAAGTTTGGATTGACTTGCTTTTGGGGCCAGCCTCAAGAGGCAATCGGAGGAACTGCAGTTTTCAGCACTTCCGCATTGGTTTCCTTTTTCAGCTATGGAGGTTGCCATTTGGGCTCTACAGGCTCTGTCACAAAATGCTTTGGCAAAGTAGACCTCCCCCTTTTCAAAAAGTTACTGAGAAGCCATTAAATGTCATTTAGGAGAAAAGCTGAACCACTGTCTTGAGTGATTTTAGGATTCCTTATGCTTGAAGGCAACATGGTTCATTCAAAGATGACAAAAATAGCTCCACACTGACTGACAATGTTGCCCTGTGGTTGTTTCCTATTTCCATGCAGATTATTGCCACACTGAAACTGCAGAGGAATTATTGATGTGTGCCTCATGGAGATATGATCTAACTCAGTGGTTCCTAGTCTTTTTCCTTGAGAGACCCCTTTTGTAACATTGAGTTAACTGACAACCCCTGAGTAAGTGACGTTTTTGATGGATGTCATATTATATTCAATTCATAAAACTACTCAGAACTACTAATGAGCTGTACAGTTAACCCAAATAGTGAACAACTGCAGGAAGTCTGTTTTGAGCAGATTATTTCCTTTGAATACTGCATCAGAGATGAGTTTTCCTGATATTTTAGGAACCTTTTATACAATTCTCTAACTTAACAGGTTTCTTTTTTTCTTTTCCCTGATGCTTAGCCATCGCTCTATCGCTGTTTGGTTGCGTACTTTTCTTTAATAATCTTAACCTAAATAATAATCTTAAAATTAACAAGTTTTCTTTCATCCCCTAAAATCAAGAGGGCCTTGTATCCCCCTATGATGCTTTGACGATCCCTAGAGGGGGTCGAGACCCTTCTGGTTGGGAACCAGTGATCTTAAATAATTTTTTTCGATTTACTAGAATCTAACCCCCCCTTTGGATTCTGGTCCACCTGAATTAAGACATATAGACACCTTATTATTAGACTCTATCGGGATATGTCTGGATCAGTGGCGGCTGCTGGTCAAACAGGGGAAGCTCACACAAGTTTACATCATAAAATGTGTCATATTGTAGCGAGGCAGTAACTTATAAAAGGAACATTTAATTGAAGCCGTTTCTCAACCACATTCATGCCACAGAACCACAGCAAAACACACCTCAAAGATTTTCAGATGGGTTTAAACACTTGAACTGTACAAACGGTGAAAATGAGCTATATCGCTGATAGAAATAAGGAACTCCGGACGGCACTCTGTCAGAAGACTCCACTCGCAAATATCCGCATGGGACTGAGCTCGAAATGCAATGATGCCGGTGTGTATTTCCAAAGCGCTGTCAATCATAAATGGGTTCAGCCTTTTAGACAATTCCTCCAATCATCATACAGACGCCTACCGCTCCATTAGGTCCCAGGGAAGCTGAGCCTCCCTGGAAGTGACGATTTTGTCGCATTTATCCAATGACCGTCTCGCTTTGCTGCATGAAAAAAACCTGCTCAGCACTGTCTCATGGGAATGCTTGGAGGCTCCGCGTCCACCGTGCTGACACAAGAATGTATGACAGGGAGGTCGCGTTTGAAAACTGGTGATAAACAGCTGACGTTTGAACATCGTAGTCATGATGTGAAACGCATCCTAGCGCACATTTAATACAATGTAAATTCTTATTTTAATGTAAATTCAATAGTGCATATTTGACCATTTCTTCTATGAAATTTTAGGGGAAGTTCAGCCTCCCTCAGAGGCAATCGCCCCTGATCTGGATGTATTTAGAAGCTTTCATTGGTAGTTTTGTTTACAGTAAGAAGTGCAGCTATCCTCCCTTACAGTCATCCCCCCAGCTGCAATGATGGTACAGAGATGCTGAGATATGGAAGACCCAGAAAAGCCAACCAATCTGAGCAGACTGGGTTTTTTCAATAAGGGGGCCTTAAGGAGACAGGCCTTAAATGGAGCGTCTGTGACAGGTGAGGGTATACAGGTGTTCCAGCACAGACAGTAAAAGGAATTTAAAGTTTCTGTTTGACCATTAAAGCATGTAACATGTTTTAGTAGAAACTTTAAATACAAGTATGAGCTAAGACATTAGTATAATAAGTCCTCTTTAAGTTTACATCCAGCACCAACATAAAGGTTTAGGTTTTTTTCAGTGCTTTGCTTTATTACTAAATATCCATTAAGCTAACGACACTTCCGTTAACCCTAGCTGTACAAATGACATGTTCTTAGTTAGTCAGCTTTTCAAAGTATTAGCTGGCTTTGAAGTTCTACATAACAAAAACCCCAGGCGGAACAGTGGATGGTAAAAGGTTAATGGATTATGTGCATAAGTACATGAGGTTGTGCTTCCTTCAGAAGGCTGTGTATCATTTTATTAATGGGTTATCTGCTGAGGACATACTTAACACTGAGATCTCACCAAACCTCTGTAATAAAGCTGGTATTCAGTAATAATCACTCCCTCTGGAGGATTTGTTCTATCTTTAGCAGAGCCCACACTGAGGTCAGAGGTCATGCAGGTCCAGCAGCTCTGGAGCTGGTAGGAAAAACAGGATCTTCTTCGTTATTGTAGCAGCAGCTCCATAGATTTATGTGAGAAATGAAATATACAGTGCTGCACACCTTGTGAAGATGAATCTTGTAGTGGTGTTTCAATATTTAATGCCAGACAAAGAAAACATGTGGGACAAAAGAAGGTCTCTCAGTCTGTTGTCTCCTCAAACAGGCTGAGTTGCTGTGATCGAACTATATCAGCACAATGAAATTCGGCCCAGCTACCGGCTGAGAGATATGGACACGGAGGTGTGCTCAATATTCAAAGCTGTGTTTAATTGGTGCCCTCCCTTTAACAAAAAAAATATATAGATATATATCTAGCGCACAGCTGCAGTGTGTTTTGTGGGCTTTCACTGATTGCCTGGAGCTGACAGTTGAGATGCATACAACACAGCATGAAGCCCATTTTGAAAGGCGAAATACAAATCCTACGCAAGACAAGCTGAGGCAACAAGATGAGTCTTGTTGGATAGTTTTCCTCAAAGGTTTGGCCTACATCTGACTGATAAGTTGATAAAAGGCACAACTGACACAACAAACAGATTTCCTCTCAATCCTTCTGTTACTCTTCACTTTGTTTTCATCAGCATTACAGAACAGTTGCAAGAAACTGCCACAGTTTGGAAAATATTTTCTTATTGCAATAGTTGAGGATTATAAATGTCACTGGCTGCCAGCCTTTAGGTTTTTAGTTACTCCAAGCAGTGGAATTACTCACCAAAACAAAGACAAACAGTGTCTGTTGGTGCTGTCACTGCCAACAGTGTTGAGTGAGCAGCAGATATAAAACACAGCTTGTGTCTGCAACTTATCAGCTGCTGCCATGAATTGCTCTCGCTATCTGCAAATACACAAACTAAACACAAATCTAGTAATGATTTGGGAGAGCCATCGTGGACCTGGAAAGCAGGAGGTCGGGTGCTGGGTGCTACTCTTGTGCCTTCTCTGTGCCAGCTTTCAAGAGCGTGGCAGCAGGTCGCATCTGAGGTTGCCAAGCAACCGTAACAAGCATCATATAGCCTATTTACCTGAGATCCAGAGTGCAGAGCTGATCTTCTTCCAGTACCTGAGATCCAGAGTGCAGAGCTGATCTTCTTCCAGGAGCTGTTTATAAGTGTGTAGGCCTATCATCTGTGGGACACATGTAAAGCTCTGGGTAGCCCTGCACTAACATGATCAACTTTTCCATCTTTATCAGACTGAATATTTACAGAAGAAGTGAAAGATATCTGTCGGCTGTGATTGGTTTGTAACCTGACTCCTGTCTCACTGCTGAGCCTGGCCACTTCCTGTGTCTGTCCTTTCAAATTAACCTCTTAAATTCCCAAGTTGTCCAGTCGCATAGGTTTTGATTTATTTTGACACGGTGCAGTTTCTTATAGAGTTTCACATGTGCTTGTTTATTTTTTCCGTGACTAAGCGACCAATGAAATCTTGCTGACTAATGACCTTTCTGGTCAACTAACGTTTAGTCGACTAATTAACTAATTATTGTATGTTTCAGAAATGCTGTGTAAGCCACTGTCATAGATTTATAATGATAACTAGATGTCAGATGCCAGGATGGCATTTGTTCTTTTGGCGCATACGCCAAAAGAGTTTTCCACCTTCTGGGTTTACTGTCGTGGTATACAGCCCACTGAATATGCACTGTAGTGTTTGTCTTTGTGGCTCGGCCCATGAGTTCTCGCAGAACTTTTAGTCCTTCTCAGCTCATGAAAATTTTACAAATATAAAGCCTTCATGGATCTAAACTTAATAATTAAAAGAGTCATAATTGACCGTGTTTGCAGTTTCAGGCATCTTGTAAACAGTTCTATCTTTTATAATGGTGGTCTATAGGGGAAAATGCTTTTTGGGCCACAGGGGATTTGTTGCTGCGATACTACAAGCGACCACTAGGAAAATTGGCAGCAAGGCTGAGCAGGTTCCTGAAGGCCTGCACACTGCAAGTTAGCCTACGAGCCAACAAACAAACAAACAACATAAAAAAAGACACTAACTATTCGAATATGTGTGCTAGTCGCTGATTTTGGTGCACAACAGACTCCTCATCTGAGTCTGGGTCTGATTGAGGCTCTAACATGTATCACTGGATCACTACAATGTTTCCTCTCACGCTGCGTAACTCTTGTGATTGTGTTTTGGACTCTGTGACCTCCACAGCAGTGTCAAGGCAGACTCACTGGAGCTGCTGCTGTGCTACAGATGTGCTGCTTTCACTAAACCGGCCGTGTAGACATTGTGTGAAAGATGATGATGAAACAGGTTCACAGTGTTAGGCTTACAGTCTGCAGCGGTTTCTTGTCTATTTTTTGTGGTGCTTAAAATGTAACCTTGAGGGCATTCAGGTAGTTTATGTAAGCATTTTCTGCTTGGTAGCATCAGTGTAAGCATTTCACTCCTGTAGCCTGCTGGTCTGTTCCACAGAGACAGCCAGAGATTAAGAGAATACAGACATT
Organism: Epinephelus moara; assembly: GCF_006386435.1. Taxonomy (NCBI): domain Eukaryota; kingdom Metazoa; phylum Chordata; class Actinopteri; order Perciformes; family Serranidae; genus Epinephelus; species Epinephelus moara. Next base: position 8,455,513 of record NC_065527.1, read on the forward strand.
TGTTACCAAACTCTGAGCCCAGAGCAGTGCGAGGTGTCATTACTCTACAACTTTCTGACAAGATGTTCTCCAGCACTCGCTTTGGGTGAATGTGTGGCCTTTGTTTGGTCGAGCCCCATGTGATACAGAGACAGATTCAGACACAAGAACATACATTTTCTAACTGATTTTGCCTTTTAACTTTGAGTGAATATGTTTCTTAAAATTGTTCTTTCTAACATATTGCCCATGGCAGCTGCAGGACGGGGGCTGAGGCTGTCGCTCAGGAGGTGTCGGAGAACGTGTCGTCCACTAATTGGAGGATCAGTGGTTCAATCCCCAGCTCCTCCAGTCCAAATGACCCCTAATTGCTCCCAATGGCTGTGCCATCAATTTGCATGTCCTCCACATGACAACGTGGGTTTTCTCCAGATACTGCAGCTTCCTCTCACAGTCCAGAGACATACAGGTTAATTGGTGACTCTATGTATCAGCCCTGGGATGTACCCCATTGCTCACCAAGAGCTCCACCCAAGGTGGCAAATCCTAGTTTAGTATTATGAAAAACTCTTTATATCTAGATGATATTTCAAGATAATAACCCTTCACAAGTGGCAACTTAGTCACAGTTAATAACCTTCAATGACACCAACAGTTAAAGCAAAGGATGAAAAAAACCAAGGCATGTTTCAACCTAGGTCTTATTCAAGGTTCCAGTCTGAGTGCTGATATCCATCATGGGTTTCATGGACAAACAGTGTTATATGTCCCTGAATGCTCATATACATTCTGAGCAGGTCATATCTGATGGTTATATGTGACAGAACATCATAAAAAAAACTAATGTTTGGACATAAATATGTTCAGAAGCAGAGATATGCACTTCTTTACTTTGATCCACCAAGTACATATTGGTATACTCTTAACATGTTATTTGGATGTCCCAAACTTGAACTCTTAAGGCAGTGTTCATAAATCCATTAACATCATACAAAATAACACAACTGAATTCCTTGGGATTTTAAAAAAGGCAAGGCAGGCAGGAAAATAATTCATTAGAGCTGGTGTGGATAATAACCAGTGCAGCTGAACCAGGTGAAGCCTGTGAGAAAATCCTGTACCCTGGAGGTGAAACGAGTTAAATGAACCACAGTGAGAAGTCCACCCATTTACAGGGTCTCTGCCTCTTCTCAGTTATGCAGCCTTAAAATTAGTAAGCAAGCCCAGCTGCCCTGCTTTGTCCTTATTCTCCTCATTTCACATGCCGCTAATTATCACAAGTCCAAATAAAAAGCTGACAAGATTTTTCAAGTCTCACTGAAATCGGAGAAAACAATAGCAACCGAAAGAAACAGCCAGGGACCTGGATAGTCAACATGAGATTTCCAATTATGTCCCACGGATCTGTAAAAAATAGTATCCAGGCCTCAGCTGCTCTACTTGCTGTGGAACAAAATATTCTTGGACTACCTGCTGCAGGAAACCGAGAAAGGCTGCTGAGAGGGAAAAATAAGATTTCTAATTGTACCTTCTAAATTGCTTTTCCCTTCAGTCATGGATGACTGTGTCTGGTTGGCTGATGGGCTCTGCTTTTCATCATGTGGAGGATTTCTGTCTCGTATATTTAGCATCTTTTCAGTATTTATGTTTATTGATTTGTTGAGTTTCTGAAATTTGAGCACTAAGGACACGTTTCTATCACTTACCTTGGCTTCATGCCAGTGGCGGGCCGTGCATTTTACACCTAGGCCTTCTTGAAAATGGCGTTGAAAGTATATCTGCCACCAAATCAACCTCTTCTCCTCCTTCAGCCATTGCGGAGTTACAAAACAAAACAGCGTTTAGATCAAATTGTTAAACGAATTAGCTTGTTCGCTACTCGCTACCACCAGCCTACGGACCATCAGGTCAGCAGGTTCAGTTTGGTTATTCTGCATAGCCCTCCCTCTCACTAGTGCATATCCAATCGAAGGACGTGAATAGCTAGGGCCTGCTAGACGGCCGCGGTAAGCCAACTCGAAATCTGATTGGTTATCGCAACTGTCTGTTTTCCATTCACTTACAGTGTACAGGGGCCCTCACTGTTGATTCTGAAGGCCTCGGGGCAGATTTCTTGGACCTGGCAACACATGAGAGCTCAAATCTGATTGGATAAATGCTCTAACATAAATATACAACACTGGAAGCAACGCAACCAAGAGGAAAGCTATGAAAGGAAGATAATAGACGATGGGGAAAGATTTAATACATATTTATTAAATAAATAAATGAAAAATATATATTAAAGAAAGTGACATTTATTTTCTGGTAATGTTTAGGCCAGCAGAGAAGGCCTTGCTGGCCCTCCACTGCTTCATGCAAGAAGGATGTGAGAAGATTTCATTGACGGAGCACCAATAAATCTCACATATCTCATATATATCATGACATTTAAGCGCTAACTCCCATTTAAAGTGACATTTGTGTTTTAGAAAGATGATCCACATGTACACCCTGTAGGGATAATGAATGGATGTTTCTAAATGCCATGATTGTAGAGCTGCGATGATTAGTCAATTAAACAATTAGTCAATCAAAAATTAATTGGCAATTGTTTTGTGAAGCTGTCATGAGCTTTTCCCATTCTGAATCATATTGCTTTCACGAATCTCAATCAGGTCACTTTATTGCTTTTTTTGATGGTGTGAGAGAGACAAAAGGGCAGGGGAGAGAGAGAATGACATGCAGCAACGGGCCTGAGTCGGACTCATCCTTAATGGTAAGCCCTCTACCCTGTCAACTACCAAGGTGCCCACTAACTGCAACAAATTTGTTCTTAGTTGATTTCATCACCATATAAACGATGTATTGCTCATCACACAACTGAACTGAAACATAGCCATCACAACAATATATCAGGATGTGATTGGATTACAGATGTGCCAGCAGAAAGAGTGGATATCAGCAGAAACACTACAGATGATAGGAGAAAAGAGAAAGAAGAGATTAATATCTTACAAGGGCAACCAAAGCAAAAGCCTGACAAGAATACACAGAGATCAACAGAAAGGTAAAGAAAAGCACCAAGGACAAGAGAAACTTCACTGACAGCCTGGCTTAACAAGCAGAAGAGGCAGCAGTAAAAGAAAACATGAGAGAACTGTACAGCGTCATGAAGAAGCTGTCCAGCAAGATCAGTCAGCCAGAACGACCAGTGAAAGACAAGGTACGGAAAACAATAAGCGGATTATAACAAAAGCAGAAGAGATGGGCAGAACATTTTGAAGAACTCCTGAACAGACACCACCTAACCCCTCGGACATTAAATCTGCCAAGACGAACTTGTTAATCAACAATGTGGCAGCAGGACCAGACAACATTCCAGCAGAGGTACTGCAGGCAGACACCTCTGTAGAGATGCCACACCCACTATTTGAGAAGATCTGCAGACTGGAGGGAAGGGTACTTGGTCAAGCTCCTAGACCTCTGCAAATACCCTAGGCACAGAGGAATCATGCTTCTCTTAATACCAGGAAAGATCTTCAATAGAATCCCTTGAGAACAAAAGTTGTGGACCCACCGCTAAGAGACTAGCAATCAGGCTTTTGGTAGAATATATCATGTGTGGACGAGATTGCAATTCTATGTTTGATAGCTGAGCAGTCATTGGAATGGAGTTCTCCGCTGCATCCCAGAAAAATTGGTCAGCATGATCAGGAACTCTTATGAAGGGATAACCTGCAGCTTCCAAGTGAATACTGGCATCAGACAAGGCTGTTTACTTTCCCCTTCCCTCTTTCTCCTGGCTATCAATTGAATAATGATTACAGCAGCACAGAGCAGAGACCGTATCCAGTGGACAATCACAACAGCTAGATGACCTAGACTTTTCCATTGACCTTGCTTTGCTGTTTTATAGTCAATAGCAAATGCAGAGGAGGACAAGAGTATCGGCAGACACCTCAACACAAGTAGGCCTCCAAATCCATAGAGATAAAACTTAAGTCCTTTTGGCCATAACAACCCATGAAGACCCAGTGACCCTGAAGGGAATAATTCTTGAGGGAGTAGAAGCCTTCCTTTACTGAGGCAGGAGCTATGTTTCCATCCAAAAGTGATTTGAGTCATTGGGAAATGCCACCTGACTTTGGTGAAAACTACGAACTCGTGCGAGTTTTCCGCAGAACCGGAAACAAAACAAGTCTCGCATTCTTCTTCTTCTATGTTTTCTGACGGTTGGCAACCAGCTTGTAAATGCATTACCGCCTTCCCGACCCGGAGTGTGGATATCACCATGGAGAGAGGTGCGCTACGTCAGACTTAATTCGAGCATAACTGTTTCCATCCCCCGTTTTGTGAATCAACATTTTTTCGAATAAACCAAAAAAAGCGAGCATATTTTAGTTTGTGCGAATCAGGGGATTTTAATTCGAATTTTGGCGTTTCCATCATAATTTTCCCATGCAATACTTCTAGATGCGCATCTAAACAGGCTGATGGAAACATGGCTAGTGTCACTGACAAGCAGGATGACATGGACGTAGACATCAAGTCAGTGAGCTACCACCAAGCTGTTATATCTTTACATAGCAAATAGCGCTTTTCTGCTATATGAGTTCTTTAAATGTTGCATGCAGTGATATTTACGATCCTACAAAGGCTTCACATTCCTCTAAACATCCAACAGCCACAGAAATGTGTAACAACCATATAGAAATATAACGTTTATGAGGTTCTTTAGTACAGGAATGTCAAACAGGACTTTACAGATCAGAAAAAAAATAGCAAAAGATTCAACGCAGTATTTTGAGACACTGGATGTACAAGGTCACCCTCAGCAGAATAACAGTGGTATTGTTTGTTCACAACAACAATGACGCACATTCAGTGTACGATTCCATGTACAATGCATCTGAAAGCACAGCGAAGTAGTGCAGGATATCTGCAGGTTTTAAAAGTATGAATTTAGTTTCCTCAAAAAAGCGATGGATTGCGCTGCAGGAGGTTGTTCAATCCTTTTCTGTGGAGTTTCAGTCGGCACCATCAGATTTGAGAAGTGCGGACATTTGGATTCAGACAAAGACATTTCTCTAAAGACATGTTTCCTCGATTGTGCATCTCATCCTCACAACTCTCCCGTGTCTTACGAAGGCAGAGTAAAGACGTAAGCAACAGACGCAAGTGAGGGAAACGTGGATGCAAGATCAGGTATTGGGATGAACCCTGTGACTGCAGTCCTTCACTAATCTTACCCAAGTTTTGTTACCTATACTTATCTTAACCATTGAAGTCAAAGACACTTGTCTGAATCATTTTTGTAAGGTCATAAAGGTTGTTTGGAAAGGCACTGACAAACGACATATTGTCATTTAGGTTTGAGGACTTGGTGGAATACAAATGTAAGCAATAATTAAACATCACTCATTGGAATCTTCCTGGCGTGATTTGGAAATGAAATCTCTTCATGGAGGTAAATGCACCTGCCTGCCACTCTAATCACTCTCTCTTTCTGGTCTGATGATGCTGCCATTTGTTTCTGAATTATAAAATAATAGCAGTTCCAGACAGGACTGATGAGTTTTATTGCTTTCTCACATAGTGCTTGGAGAAGAAGCTCTGTGTCTCAGCTCCCATTGAAGGCTTTTTATTTGCACTGTGACGTTTCGAGCACAAGGCTCTAGCTTTCTCAAACTGCTGTTACATCAGCCAGACCATCGAGGAACTGTCACCCTCCAATCACCTCAAGGTTCTGTCAATATATCATAACAGAAAGCTGAAAAAAACAGAGCTTGAAACACACGTTATATTACTTTTGTATGATCCATCAAGGCTCTTTCCTGATCATGAATTATGTATGCTTTTACAGATCTTTGAGAGTGCATGTGCATATTTATTAAGCTCACAAAAGAAATAAAATAATATTGGACTAGCATTAATAAAAGAGTATCACTGAATCTGACATTCAAGGGATATTATCTGAAAGTTCTGATAGAAAGGAGGAAAGACAAACTCTGACTGTAACAATACCCACTGCACACCCAGTGCTTTGGCTGTAGCTGTGGGGCTGCAGCTGCTTCAAATATTAACACTTGATTTGGCGGCACAGTAGGCAGTGGTTAGCATTGGTGCCTCACAGCAAGAGGGTTCAAACCCAGGGTGACTCCTAAGGTGCATTTAAGTTACCACTATTTCACAGGAGGGTTAGGGTTCTTGCAATCAGCCTGACAGCCTGGGATAAAATTCTGACAGTGTTAGAAATCTGTGATGACCATCTCACCGTGTGACTGCTGTTACAACCTACACCGCGTTCCAAATTATTATGCAAATGATATTTTTCTCTGATTTTCCTAAATAGTCGATGCAAATGACAGTCAGCATAATTTCCAAGTCATCAGCTGTTAAAGTTTAATTCAAATGTTATTGAACAAACCTCCCAATGAAAACAGTATT
>NC_065527.1:8462870-8582899 GCF_006386435.1 Epinephelus moara
CTTTAATTGGGCTCACCTGGCCAACTAATTATGACAGGTGTCTGAGATTGATTTCAGTGATCCAAAGAACCCTGAGACACAATACCATCCATGAGTTTAATTGAAAAACAAAAAATTTAATCTTTATGACACTTAAATACAATTTGCATAATAATTTGGAACGTGGTGTACATCTAATAGAAATGCAGCATGAAATGATGCACTGGTGCTAAACCCAAACAAACAGACAGATAGCAGCTCGCCATGGAGGCAAAACTTGCTCATAGATGGTCGCTGGTGGTTTAGTGGTTAGAGAAGCCGCCCCATGTACAGAGGCTCCGTCCTTGCTGCAGCATCCCGGGTTCAATTCCGGCTTGCGGCTGCTTTGCTGCGTGTCTCTCTCTCTCCCTTCACTCACTTAGCTGTCCTATCCATTAAAGGCATAAAAGTCCAAAAAATAATCTTAAAAAAAACAACTTGCTCATAGAAATGTGTGGGATTCCAGCAAAGAGGAAAACCTTGTGGAGCTGTGGCAGCAGAAGCCTTTCCTGTATGATGTGTCCTCCAGCTCTGACCATGATCTCGTAAAGAAGGAAGAAACAGCAGCGGAGTTGCAGCTGTCAGGTGAGCAGCTAGCAAACACACCGCAGTATATAGTGCACACAAAACCTTTAGGTTATGTAATAATGTGACCCTTTATGTTTTGCTTCACAGTTGGAGAAGTAATAACCTATGCAACATCCTTGCACACTCAGTATGGGAAGTTGTTGCATCATAGACATCAAACCTGATGTCGAACCCAAGTTTATCAAATCCATGTCACACAGTGTAACTTGTACTAAACATATAAGATTGCTAAGGTACACATAAAATACTTTTAACATTAGGCAGTAAAATGTTGCAAAACTTTTGCATGGTCCACACTATCTGCTTTAAATCAGGCTAACATTAGTTTGAGAGCCCATCTGCTGTGGTCACAGCAGGTGGCTATGACAACGTCCAGACAGTAGAAATGATAGACAGACACCGAATGAACCCTGAGGTTGAAGCCAGCTCATGCATTGAAAATCACTCTTCACTACACAGCCTTATGTATAATGAAACAAACAACCGAGATGAACAACCATTAAATGTCAGCTCCAAATGTCACTGAAATGTCCCTTCTTTTTCTTGAGCGACCCTGCACACTTGTTCCAGTCGTCCTCAGTGTGTTATAAGAACCTTTAAAAGCAAAGGCAGCTGAACGCAGCCGGCACCAGTGAGTGACAGCCCTGGGAAGTTCTCCATCATTCACCAGCAGGGACCATATTATCATCAGGGGGTCGCCTCTTACATCCACAGTGTCAGTGGAACAAAGCAGCGACCTGCCAGTTAAATGACAGTTAATCACATATACTCTGGCGGCTGTCAGGGATCCTGCCTGGTTGCCTGCTTTCAACTGTTTCAAGGCAGGACATGAACAATTTACAGTTCTATCTGTGCTGCAGGATGCTTGGGAGGGTCCAGACTGGACTGCTGAGTAATTAAGAAGAGAACCACAGGAATCAGTCATGGCCTAAGAACCACTGTATGCTTCAATTACCAAAATTAATTGATTTCAAACAAAAGCACAATGTGTCAGTGGCAGAAGGGGACACCATGTGTCTGATGGTCTCCAGTCAGCTAATCAACATTGATTAATTAAACTCTGGCTGCCCTGTCATCATGTCAGACTGGCTCTCAAATGCAGGTACAAATAAATGTAAAAATAAAGTATGGGTGTTAATATGAAACATGTTGGAGGTTTTTTTTTTTCCTTGAAGGAGAGAGCAGCAGTCAGGCTTTGCATCCCAGAGGACCAGTACGATCAATAAGGCATCTAACACCAGTGAATCCTGGTGGAACCTGGCTGGTCAGTTCTGTTTGCGGAGCAACGGAGAAAATACTGCTGAGTTGAAGACCTTCCAAATCCCTCTGAGCTCTGCATTGTTGCCTTTTGTTTCCCCAGAGCCCATAAGTCATCTCTCTGAGTCCCCAAGCGTACACCCTGATCCCTTTTTTCTCATTCCCATCCCTTATCCAATCTGTACTTACTGACTTTGAAGTGGAGCCTGAAAATCCTGGTGGGGGTTTGTTTGTCACTCTGGACACTCATTTGCCTTCTTCTTTTTCAAGGTTTTCAAAATGTACTGCATCTCTTGACATCTCCCTATTAAATTGTTTCCCTTCTCCTTCATTTATTATCTCAGAAGAAAACAAAAGCTCTCTTTTATTTCTGTTCAAATTCTCTCTTGCATTAAAGGATAAGGCTGCCGATATTCTATATTTTCAATATTGTTGATGAATCTCATGAAAAGCCCAAACCAAGATTGAATAAATCCTGCCAACACGTATTGTGAGTGCTGTATCTTCCTGTCTGTGCCATAGCGCTACATTGTTGTCCATAACATATTGAAAACACACCAGTGAGTCAGATATTGTTTACACACACATACATACATATATATATACATATATATATATGTGTGTGTGTGTGTGTGTGTGTGTGTGTGTATATATGTGTATATATATACAGTATACAGGCATTCTTCATAGGTGATGAGAGCTTGTATTATTTCTGTGAAGACCTTATATAATATTTACTGTGGCTCTTCTACTGTGTTGAGGTGTATTGTATTTAAATTGTATGGACACAGTTGAAACTGTAAACCCTTCAGCAGGATACACCTGGTGGGATGTAATGTGATAAAAAGACATGAAATCATGGAATGACAAAACCTTACGTCAAATCAATACATTTATTGATTATATTATATTATATTATAAAATTTACATATTTCAAACACAAGTCCAATAAAATTGGTGGGGAGTGTACATGTCATTTAACCAGTAAGAATAACCACAGTGCAAAATTCAAACAAACCAGACCACCAAAATTGATCTATCTAAATACGTATTATGTCGCATATTACATCATAAATTTACTAGTGTATGTGTCTTTGTGCATGTCAACGTACTGAGTAGGGTACACCATCTCCTTTTTCTTCCGGGTGAAGGCCCACGAAAGAAAAAGTGGTGCATGCGCAGAACGCCAAGTCAGACTCCAGTCGGACTAAGTGGATACATGCAGCAATAGTTCGGTTTTCAATCGAATTATCTAGGTGTATTAGTCGAGCTACGGATAGTCCAATTTCATTCGGACTAAGCTGTTTACATGCATTGAAAAGTCCGGTTTCAGTCGGACTAAGCCAATAATTCGATTTTCTCAAGCTACATGTAAACGTACTGATTGTGACCACAAGAGAGCGTTAACACTCATGATTTGCACGACAGGTTTAACATTCTACCACTCTGCTGACTTTTATGTATGGACTTCATTTAAGTTCATAAAATGTCCAAAAGTTATTTTATTTCTCCTGCACACTTTTTGATCAACTCCCACTACTGTATACTTTCAGTATCAGAAACCATTCAAATGTCAAAATGTTGTGCTCTTTAAAGGGATAGTGCACCCAAAAATGAAAATTCAGCCATTATCTACTCACCCATATGCCGAGGGAGGCTCAGGTGAAGTTTTAGAATCCTCACATCCCTTGCGGAGATCCAAGGGGAGACATAAAAAGTTGTTTGGAAAAACGTCATTTGAACTCTGTTTTTAGCCTCATTGTAGCCTGTAGCTCTGACTGCCTCTGTGTACACTGCGTTCACATGTGCACGCTTGCGCGAGACCGTGGGACATGGGCACCACCTTCATGTGTGTTCACGTGCTTTCGCTGGTCTTGCGCAAGCGTGCACACATTAGCGCAGTGGACACAGAGGCAGTTAGAGCTACAGGCTACAATGAGGCTAAAAACAGAGTTCAAATGACGTTTTTCCAAACAACTTTTTATGTCGGGGCTTCAGGACACTTGGATCACTACGGACGAGCATGTTGGAGATATTTTGTGGTTTCAATTATGTGTTTTTGGACATTTGAATCTGGGGCGCCGTCAGCCTCCATTAGGTGGAGTTGTGCTGCTATGGGTGAGTAGATAATGGCTGAATTTTCATTTTTGGGTGCACTATCCCTTTAAGGACATTTATGCTTTTTAAAGTAAGAACTTCTTTAAGCTTTTCCAGTTAATTTTAGCTTCCACTTTTGACAGTGTTCGGGTTTAGCTTCCAGCTTTTCTAGTAATGTATTTCAGCTCTTACCTTCTTTAGGTAAAACAGTTCAGATTTTTACATCTCTCAGGCAGTTTGTTCTATACTTCTGCATTTTCATCAATGCTTTTGAACTCATTTCAGCTGCCAACATTCACCTGCATTTTCTGCAGGAAAAGCATTTTCTAGTTGCTATTGATATCCCATGGATCCCTAAATGAGGCCAAATTAAAGGCAGCATGCTGCTGAAACGCCCTGTCCTCAAACATCATTGCTTCAGTCTCTCTATTTCACTCACAGAACTTCAAACTTTAAACATCTTTTGTTTGGATAAGTCAGGGGTTTGATCACAAATAGCTTTGTTGCCAATATAATGAACACACTATTATCCTTGACACTTCTGCTGGCTCCTCCACTCCAAACTTTTATAGCCTCACAGACGGCTGCTGCTACATGGATGTCAAGTTGGTAGACAGAATCTGAACAGTTTTTTTTTCCCCCTCAGGGGTACTTTATATGCTAGACCCGAGAGAGATTCACCTTCCACCACAATGTCACTGCCCCTCTTCGAAAAACCGACTGCGGTCCCTGACACGATATCAAAGGCGTCTTTGGCTCCCCAGTCTGCCAACTAAAACCCTTCATTTTCAAGCCAGTGGCTGACATGAAAAGCAGCGAACAGTCTCTAGTTTCAGTTGAAGGAGAAGAGAAGAAGCATGTGCTGCACATGAAGATCAAGAGCCTCTAAGCATAGTGGGCCAGAAGAGAAAAAAAAGACTGGAATAACTACATGTTTTTCTATTAGCTTCCTATCAGATTATGTCATTTAGAGCACAGTAATGATTGTTGTACTCTCAGAGCTTTTAAAGATGAAGTTTCCCCCCCTACATTTCATGCTCCAGTTGTGAAGCAATTCCCCTGTCAACTCATCTTCGCCTTGCCTACTTCTGCTCCTCCTCTCAGTCGTATAATTTTCCCTTTAAATTCCATACATGCTGATGAAATGTCTTTTTTTGCAAGGCCACACGTGGTGACCATGAGCTAATTGGTAATAACTTTTCAAAGAGTGACTTAGCAACTGCTGCCTTGGCCTCTGAGGATTGCTACCAAGCAGCTTTGTAATAGCTTCGCTTTCATTATGTACGCCATGATAGACAGTGTGGGAGATGCCTGTGGGAGTTGCTTACAGACTATAAAATGACTGGAAGTGTAATGGAGGATACAGTATTTCAACAAGCTGCATCTCAGGGGAAGAGTTTGCAGAGTAGTAGCAGGAAAGCTGAGAGAAAGTGCACATTATTTTTAACGATAATCATATCCAGTAGGCAATTTGTTAATTTTTAACAGGGGGGATCCTCCCACGTCTGATGTCCAACTGCCGCTATGATTCAGTGATTTAGTGCCATATTGAATATTTTAATTTCTGTGCTTGCATTTCTGAATTGAGTGGGCATGTTTGCTCAAAAGATGCTCTGAGTTCTGTGCCCCACATTGCCGCTTTTAATAATCGCAGCATGAAACACGCCATGGGAAATTACTTTTCTCAGACTCACTTATTTTTCCAGCTCTTATCTCCCGTCTCATCTCTCCCCTGTGTGTGGACACTCGATTTGCAATGTTTATTGGAATGTGCAGATCAGATTGGCTGAAATAGCATCAGGTGAGATGGTTTGATGCAAGCAGTTGGTGTTTGAGTTTCCTTGTTGGCTGAACTGGTGCTAAATGCTGTGTTGGTTCAATATTTAATAATGGCCAATAATCCATCTGTTGTAGGTCTGGGTCCCGATAGCACACAGAGAGGGGATGGATAGAGACTGGAGGTCAGCAAGAGGAATACAATTTGATCATTCTGCAAACAAGGGGGATGTCCCCCTTTAAACCACATACTGAGTATATGTATCATCATTATTATGGTATCCTTGGGAGTCAGTGGTCAAAAGAATTGTCCATGATGGCAGAGTGCTAGGGCGCAGCAGCTTGGCTATTTTCTAAAACACACTGATCAAAGATCACACATGACCTTTTTCCATCATAATGGAAGTGGCTTTGGAAGTTGTGCTGTTGAAAGTGGCAGTGGATGTTGAACCAATCTCTGTTTCCTCTTGTATTAGGCTGTTTTGGGACCAATAAGAATTAGAGGATTCTCAAAAAACGCAGTCTGTGAAAATGCTCTGTGAGGGAACAGTGGCCCTTTAAGCTAAATGCTAACTTCAGCATTCCAATATTCTCACAATGATATCGCTAACACTGGACATTGCTAGAGTCACTCCATTAAAGTGACAAAAACTCATGCTGGCTTAATTTTCGCAACATCTAACATCATCTGACAAGACATCAGCACATCAAAGACCTGCAAGCACATGCTAAACTAGGATTTTTAAGATCCCTGGTAGCATTTTGTGTCTTCGCAGAGGTAAAATAGTTGCCTTGATATCTCTCCTGAGTTAAGATATGGGTCAGATTTGGTTAGGATATGTTTGTTTCTATTAAAGCCTTTAAACTGGACTTAAAAACTGGATGTAAAGAGAATTCTTCAGTCTAAAGACAGCCTTATGGTTAAAGGGTAGGCAGAAATCTGGGAAAGGAATAATAGGAAATTATGAAAATACACCCTCCTTTACCCTGTCTGTCCTAAGCCTCTCCCACCAAACTACCACGGGCATATGTGCCTGTTCATACAGTAACCCAGTGATTGCCATACATTGATTGATTGACACATTCTCTCAGCCTCTCCTTGCCCCGCTCTCTCTCTGAGAAACAACAAATAACCAGCTAGCCACCCCACAGTCCCTCGCTCCCCGCCACTGCCTGCTTTCCTCCTCCTTTTTCTGGGGGGAGAGCAAGCAGCAGCTCCGAAGCTTCGATCAGCAGCTTCAGCAGCTTGAATTCAGTCAGTGCAAACCCCCCAGCACTAGGTGTACAGCAAGCTGGTGGCTGGAGCAGCGCCCGGTCTAACCTGTGTAAAGGCAGCAACAGAAAGTTTTGAGTCAGGGCTGTTTGGTCCCCTGTAGCTGGGGTTCTGGTGGCTGCAGCTGCTGGGGGTTTGTCACCAGAACTTCTAAGCCCGATAACAGAGCCAATAGGAGGCGCAGACGTTTAGCATTCTCTCAGTCCACTTGAATTACAGTATGCTCAAACTTTTTTCCCCCGAATATAACACTACAAAAGGGCTGTGTGGGTGTTGTAATGCTGCTGCTGCAGTGTCTATCCTTTAATCCTTCAACCCTCGATTATACTCCGTACAAAAAATTACTGCAACAATATTTAGATGAAATAAGCAGCAGATAAGCAGACACATAATCTACCTTGTATGGTCACACTTATTGGTCATTGCAGTTTGTTGCTCGCTGGATTGGCCACATCTTGCATTTAGTCTTACATTGGAAGTAAAGCCAAAAACAGTTGTTGTTTTTCTGCTGCACTACAACACTTTTTTATCTAGATTTATGAAGGCCAGCTCTCTCACTGGTATGAGTGATGCCTGTGTTTTTGCTGCAGGCTATTGTTGATGTGAACAGGCCCTTAGAAGTTGGCATGTTGTTTGGATTTACCAAAAGTAATCACTGTGTTGGCTGAACATGAAATAGTGTGATAATATTTCAGAATCTCTGCAATGTTAACTGTATCATTGCAACATTTGCCCCAGTGTATTTTGTTTTTTTTTTTATGTCTTCGGCATCTGACAAACTGAGGCAAAATATAAACTCAGTTGACCTGACGATGAGTCACCAAACCTCTTCATGAAGAGACTGTTAGCATCCCTCATTGGAAAACAAATCAAAATACCTAGAAAAAGATGCAAAATGACTACAAAGAGACACAAAACACCAAAAAGAGATTCGGACTACAAAAAGGAAAACATCTATTAGGAGAACCAACACAACTACAAAGAGATGCAAAACAACTACAGAAAAGGCCAAACAAGGAGATTCAACACAATTACTGAGAGACTCAAAACTTCTACAAAGATTCACTAAAGCACCGATGAGATGCAAAATGACCATAAAAGCATACGCATTAACCACAAAGAGACGGAAAAGGACTACAAAGGGCCACAACAAGACTACAAAGAGACGCAAAACAACTACTTACACATAACAGCACCAAGAAGAGATGCAAAACAACTACAAAGATACACTTAAGCACTATAAAGAGATGCAAAACTACAAAAGAAGGCTAAACAACTTTGAAGAGATCCAGCACGATTACAACAAGATGCAAAACAACTACAAAAATATGCCAAAAAAACTAAAAAAGGGGGCAAAACTACCACAAAGAGATGCACAACAACCACAGAGAGACACAAAAGGACACAAAAACAGCTACAAAGACACACAACAGCACTGCAAAGAGACATAAAACAACTGCAACGATCATATATAGCCCACCATAAGAGGAATTTGGAGTTTCAAATTGCAGTTTTTTATTTGTATAGCTTCATATTAGAATATTAACGTACACTTCATTGGTGCCAAGAACCCAAGCTTTAAATCTGCAAACTTTTTTTCTATCCCATGTAGATCAGACTCTTAGCGTGGCATCCTGCAGCTTGTGTGTCCAGACAAACATAAGCTTACGCAAACTCAGTACATTTGCTTAATTTTGCTTGTCTTTGTACTGCAGGTTTTCTCTGATAAACAAACTTCACCAAGACATAAAAATGACAAATAACAGGCCTATGTGTCATCAGGATTTCTCTCTCAGCAGCACCAAAGCTCCTGTCAGATGAGGACACTGTGCACACATTAAACAGTGTTGGTGTTTGTGGCTCTGTAATGGTGCACTGACAGTTGAGTGTAGGGCCCAAATGAGACGAATAGCAACATCAAGGATGCTAATTAGATAGCTTGTTTTGGCTGTAGAGTCTGGAAATGAGAGTGCTGACGGGGGGTCTCCTGGGTCCAGAGTCAGCACTGCTTTGACAAAACTGTGCCCTACAACCTGCTGGGAGCTTATCAGTCTTTCCCCTCAGCATTATGTTGCTAGAAAGTCAGGATGGCAGAAGACGGCTAGAGTTTTGATATAAATGATTCAGTTATGTTTGTATTCTTCATCTAGATATGGATTCAAAACTGAAAAGGCTTTAAATAATTAGAGAGGATTTCATGGTACAAGGATATGCTGTACTGTAAGGTTTCCCACAAAAACAAAACAGTCCTCTGTGCACTCCTGAAGTAAATACAGAGGCATGAAAAAAATGTGGGCACCCATGGTCAAAATTTACTTCACTGTGAATAGCTAAGTACGTAGAAGATGAACAGATCTGCAAAAGGCATGATACACTTCTTCAATATTTTAAGCAAGATTACTTTTTCGTTGCAATCTTTTACATTTTCAAAATAACAAAAATGGAAAGGGCCTGAAGCAATCATTTGGGCATCCTGCATGGTCGGTGCTTAGTAGCACCCCCTTTGGCCAGTCTCACAGCTTCTAAACGCTTTTTGTAGTCAGCCTTTCAATTCTTGTTTGGAGGATTTTCACCCACTTTTCACTGCAAAAAGCTTCTAGTTCTGTGAGATTCTTGGGTCGGCTTCATGCACTGCTCTGATGTTGGCAAAACCTTCAGCTTGTGCCTCTTGTGGTCGTCCATTGTGGATTTTGAGGTGTGTTTGGGATCACTGTCCTGTTTTAGAATCCATCCTCTCTTTGTTTTTTACAGACAGTGCTGCTTCCAGAATTTGCTGGAATTTAACTGAAGCCATTCTTCCCTCTAGCTGTGAAATGTTCCCCTGTGCCACTGGCTGCAACACAAGCCCAAAGCATGATGGAACCACCTCCGTGTTTAACAGTTGGACAGGTGTCGCTTTTTTTGACAGCCTGCACCCTTTATTCTCCAAACATACCTTTGCTCATTGAATAAGGCTTGTTTTGATGTTCCTTTGCAAACTTCTGACGCTGAATTTTGTGGTGAGGATGCAGGACAGGTTTAGTCTGATGACTCTCACCATGACGGTCATATTTGTGCAGGTCTGATAAGTCTTCCTGCAGGTCTTTTGCAGTCAAACAGGGGTTTTGATTTGCCTTTCTAACAATCCTAAGAGCAGCTCTCTTGGGAAGGTTTCTTGGTCTTCCAGACCTCAACTTGACTTCCACAGTTCCTGTTATCTGCCATTTCTTAATGACATTATGAACTGAGGAAACTGCTACCTGAAAAACACTTTGCTATCTTCCTAAAACCTTCTCTGTCTGTGTGGGCATCGGCTATTTTAGTTTTCAGAGTGCTGGGCAGCTGTTTAGAAGAGCTGCTGATTGCTGAAACGAGGTTTCAGTTAGAATATTCATAAAGCTTTGAAATTTGCATTAACTGGCCTTTGCTAACGATGACTGTGAACAGGCCATAGCCCTAACAAGCTATTCAAGGTCTGACCTCCTGTAAAAGTTGTGTGAGAGCTCAAACTTTTGCATGGTGATCTTTTCTTTTTTCAGTCTAAAATTGTGCAAAACAAAAATGATACACTAATGTTGCTTAAAGGGATAGCGCACCCAAAAATGAAAATTCAGCCATTATCTACTCACCCTCATGCGGATGGAGGCCCAGGTGAAGTTTTAGAGTCCTCACAACCCTTGCGGAGATCCAAGGGGAGAGGGGGTAACAACACAACTCCACCTAATGGAGGCTAAAGGCCCATTTATGCTCAACGTTAAATACGTATCCGGATACGGACGGAGCCTTCTGTCCGTGCTCCACGTTCATTTCGTCCGTATTTCTGCACGTTTCCATAAAGCTTATGGATACGGGCCAAACGGAGCAGTACCACCGTGGGGTCAGTGTTGCTGTCACTGCCCGATACGTAGCTCTAGTGAGACATGAAGAAGAAATAACAATTTAATTTCTCTCATCGGCAGTACTAGAGAAAATAATTCTCCGTCCTCCAGTCGCGATGTATTTAACGGCCTCACCGACCACCGCCTCCTACAACGCTGCCCCTGTTTTTGTCTTTTATGCAAGAGGTACATTATCAATATCTCCTCCACAGTCGCCATGTTTGTTTTTGAGTTTGTTGTTGTCATAAACTTTTGACGCTGGGCTGCCTCCTGGTGGATATATTGGTTAACATCCATGCCAACGTAAAGGACGCATGGAAGTATGTGGGCAGTGACGGTAACATCGTTTGAAACGGACGTATACATTTTCGTCCGTAAAGGGAGCATAAATTAGCCTTTATGGCGCCCCAGATTCAAACGTCCAAAAACACATAATTGAAACCACAAAATATCTCCATACTGCTCGTCCGTAGTGTGAGGACGAGCAGTATGGAGATATTTTGTGGTTTCAATTATG
The DNA here is from genome assembly GCF_006386435.1 of Epinephelus moara. Taxonomy (NCBI): domain Eukaryota; kingdom Metazoa; phylum Chordata; class Actinopteri; order Perciformes; family Serranidae; genus Epinephelus; species Epinephelus moara. Next base: position 8,474,254 of record NC_065527.1, read on the forward strand.
CGTTTTTGGACGTTTGAATGCACTATCCCTTTAAAATGTTGAAAAGCATGTGTCATCTTTAATTAAATTTTGGCCAGGTGTGCCCAAACTCTTGCATGCCACTGTATTGTTTGAATTAGCCAGCAAATCTGTTGAGTCATGATTCAAAAATGAGTTTGGGGGGGAAAAATCAAGAGGCTATTGCTTTGTGAATTTAGTCCAATCAGATTTTCCTTCCATGCATCTATCCGCTGCTCTCACACCAGGTCGCAAGGTTACATTTGAATGTATGAATCTGAGGGAGACGATCCTCGGGCTCAGATCTCATCTCCCACTCACTTCACAATCCAGAAACACACTTATCAAGCCCGTCACTTCAGTAATTGAAATGCATGATCAATTTCACTGCCTGTATCTATAATCTTTTTTCATTAGAGCAAATTGCTTTTTGATGGAATGGGCAATTTCATAATACAAGACCTTTCCCATGTGAAATGTGGGGAAAAGTTAAAGGTGTGAGGACATCATCACAACGAATGCTGTATGTATATATTGTGAAGTTATTGGAAATGTGGTCATGCAGCCTTTTGACATATAATAAATAAAGTCCAGAGGGACAGGCATGAAGCTAGAGGTGGGTTATGTATTTCAAGCGTGGAAAAAAATATTGTTCATAAGATACAGTCGTGCTGTGTGCTGACTGCTCTCCTTTTTGAGTGTTTGGGGAAATTAATCGCACGGTCAGGCTGATAGCTTTTCAAACAAGCCATCAACAGAAAATGTCACTCATAACTTGACATTGACTGGAAGCACAGTATGATTTATATGTATGGCTGTTTGGGCTCAGGGACAAACAACAAATCTTCCCTGTCACAGCCACATTCGTTACAGAAAAGACTGAGAGGTGGTTCGTGGGCTTTCGCTGAGCCTTCCCATGGACAGTTGTGTGCTTTTAACCCAGAGGCACATCAGTCTCTGGGGATAATGTCTAACTCATTCATCCATTAGACAAAGATAAAGATGTGCATGTTGTTTATGAGCTGCCAATTTGAATGAACACGGCATTGCTGCCACCTAGTGGCTCCTAAACATATCCCACTTCCATCTGTCAACATTTTGCTTGACTGCATGGATGAGGAAAAAACCATGTCCATCCATCATCCTTGGTGCAGAGACATAAAATCCTACATTGAATAAAGTAGAGCATCATAAAGCAACACACATGACACAGAACTTAAAGGCACATCAGGAATACAAGTTCGCACTGAGCCTCTTGTCTTTAAAGATGAGTGGAAGAAATAAAAATGAAACGATTCAATTAAAGGCAGGTGGAACAAACAATAATGGCAAAAAAAACATTTCTGTGCAGCACCAGCAGGGGCCAGTGATGTCACATCATAGAATAGAAGGCTGGCCCAGACACCAGGAGGATGAGGGGGATGGAAAACTCATATATAGTCACATTTCCTCTTCCCTGCTTTAGTCAGTGCTTAGGTGTAGATCTCATTTATTTTACTGCTCCTCAGAAAAGAGAAGGATCCTGTGGAATGTGAAAACGAAGGCTGGATCACACTTACTATGCCTCGGAGGTAAATCCAGGACAGAAAAAGGTTCCATCCCCTCCTGGACTTTCTTATTTAACAAGCCTTAGCGACAGATGGTTTCTGTAACCTGCAGCCAGAAGAGAACAAGAATTTCTTCTTATATCTTTCAGGAACGTATTCAGTCATCTCAGGCAGATGTCTCTTGTGACGTGGGATTGAAAATAACCTTTTGTACTGGTCAAAATTGGAAGACATGAAGAAGAATAGTTAGGGTAAATGCTTCATCCTGAGCCAGGATTGGATTAACATGCTCAGGATGAAAAAAAAGGCCCCTATTGATACCCTGCACAACTACCAACATCAAGTAAACTAAACTAAACAAGGTTTTTGGTTGGAAACTCTAATCTTAATTTCAATTGACTGAGTGATTTAGTGGTGCATATTCCCAAACAAATTGGAAGTCAACCAAATAACCATACAGACAGTGGACCTAGAACTTCTGGGGCTCCTGAGGGTCAAATGTCTCGTTTCCGCACTGTTTTGTTTTCTGTCTGTGTTCAACGTAAGGACATGCATCAGATGGATCGAAACACCAACACAAAACGACAGAAAAGTTAATTCTCTGCGTTTTTGCCATCCAGTCTTGTGAAATATGCACATGGAGCAGTACAGAGATCTAAACTGTGGAGATCTTGTAACATTAGCCCCTTTTACACTGCCGGATTTTCAGCAAATGTTGGGCAGTTTAGCGGCAAGCTGCAAGTGTTTAGACACACAGAGCCGGATTGGCGAGTTGATCGGAGGTGCCCAATTTTCCGCCTCGTAGGGTAGACATATTGGCGGAACCTTTTTGGTTTAAACAGAACAAGGCGCCCTTCCGCCACGGGAGGGGCTGTTGATGACTTGTGGGAGGAGCTGTTGATGACGCCGCACGTGCGACCCACTGGCGGTGGATAAACAGGAAACAGCTGATAGCAGGAATTAGCGAGCAGCTAGTAGCAAGAGGGAAACGCAAACCTGACAGACACTGTAAAGATGAGCAACTGGGGAGACAAGGAATTGTGCAGCCTCCTTGCCCTCGCAAACGAAGAGGCCATTAACCGTCAGATGACGGGGACGGTGAAGGACGGGCCGAAGGACTGACCAGCCGCGGCTTCCCTCGGAGCACGTCACTGTTTATGTCACACGCTGAGCTACATGTTTTGTTACTTGCTCACGCCCCCCATTGCCCCAAAAAAGGCGCATTCTGTATAAACAAAAGTAGGTAGGTGAAGAAGACTGATTGGGCTTTCCTGCAAATTTGCACAATTCCTGTTTAAAAAGGGCTACTGTCTCACAGGCGTCAAGGTGGCAGACCAGGGGCTCAAAATGTGCCACTGTTTAAGCATTAATTGGGAATTATAAAGAAAAACTTCATAAACATTTAAATGCAGCAGTGTTATTTGTGTTTGTGCCAGTGAGCCATAACTTTTCCATAAGCACCATTTTGATTGCAAAAGATATGTCATCTTAAATCTCAACTAAAATCCTGCCCAGTATTTCATCAGCACTGTGTCACTATCACATTCCCCACCACTGGAGCACAGAGGAGAGGAGAGGGCAGACTGTATGCTGCTGACACTCATGATCAGCTGTGGAGAGCACTGTGCGCAGCTCAATGATGCCAGGCTGTGGATACAGGATACAGGATAGTTTGGCTTTAGAGTCATTTCACCTCAATCATGTTAACCAGGTTTTAGATGCTTTTTGTGTGTGTGGATGACTTGTTTATGTGTATTAGTCTTTTGTTAACTCATTTATTACAAATGTATCCAAGGAGTGCCTTTGCTCATGTCGGAGGATAATATGCATTTTTTGATATATAATATAAATTATATATGTTTGCTCTTGATGTTTCGTCTTGGCTTGTTACACTTGTTGTTGTGGCTGGCGTCAGTGCTCTCTGTGGGCTGACAGCTGATGTGCTGCAGTGACACTGGAGTGACAGGCCTGGTCCAGGGTCAGCAGCCAGCCAGTCATCTGGGTCTCTAAAAGACTCCTGACCTCTCGGGTCTCTCTCTGTCAGCGACGTGTCACACGCTCTGCATTTCATAACCTTGAATGTGTTTCTCCTCTGTGTTTGTGAGGTCTTGTAGACTCCATTACAGACGTGTATTTATCAGGACAGCTACGAGATGTTAAACAGAAGGCGCTGTGGCTCTTAATGACCTGTTGCAAAATGTTGCGGCAAGCCATATTGTGTTTTATTAGAGCACCCCTGTGGATATTTGAGTGAGTAATTGTAGGCAATAATATTAAGTAATTCTCTCTGAAGAAGGTCCAACTTCTAAATACAATGTGCCATTCAATACTCACCCATCCAAATTCAGCCACTTCAGCAGCTCTTCACTATGGACTCACACTGGGCATTTTTTTCTCGAGTGCTTTAATTGGTGTCTTCTGATCACATAATAAGAGCATTGTAGGGCAGAAACACGAGAGAATAACTCCTCATGACTGAATTACTTACCCTCATTGCATCTTAAACATGATCTCCAAATCTCATGTTTCTTTCAACAGGCAGTCTCCAGGGCTGAAAAATGAAGCTATCACAGAAGTGCCATAAAGTGCAAAGCCTTGAAAGGCCACTCGAGGCTGGCTCTGAGAGCGAGTCAATTCCCATAGACCCCCATGTTGAAGTAGGGTTGCAGTGGTATACCATGACATGACATTGACAGATCATACAGTGTACATTGCTTATACAGTATTGAAAAGCAGCTGGATGGAGAATCTCACTTCTTTTTAAATGTATTATCAAAAGGTACTTTCTGGTTTGGTGGAACTTGTTTTCTAATTTATTTGCTAACATTAACCCCAGAAAACGTGAGCGAACATTCCGAACAGTACATGAAATAAATAGGATTTTAAAATGAAGTAAATTTTAGTTAAAAACAGCATATGAAGTTGATTTGGGTTAACAGCTGAGTTAATGAGGTGTATATATAGCTAAGATCAGAGTCTGCAGGTAAAATTACAATAATAAGGTGACTTGACTTGCCCAAGAAAAAATGACTTGGGAGTTACTTGAGACTTGAAGGTTAAGACTTGAGACTTACTTGAGACTTGCACGTGTGACTTGGTCCCATCTCTGCTTTTTACCCATCGTCCCATAAATAATGGCGTCATGTTTCAATTATAATAAAGCCTTTATTCAGCCAAAGAAAAAAACGGTTATCATTCCTTTCACATTTTCGTAAACCTTTGCATTCCTTAAAGGGTTATTGTAACTGATAATAATTGTCTAATACCTATATATAATAATATATATATATTTTTCCATGAATATCTCATATCGTTGAAACCCAAGGTAGGCAACCTGTGGCTCCGGAGCCACATGCAGCTCTTTGGCCCCTCTTCAGTGGCTCTCTGTGGCTTTGGGTCTATATATATATATATATATAGAGGACGGCACGGTGATGTGGTGGTTAGCACTGTCACCTCACAGCAAGAGGGTTCCAGGTTCAATCCCAGGAGGGAGCCCTTCTGTGCAGAGTTTGCATGTTCTCCCCGTGTCAGCGTGGGTTTCCTCTCACAGTCCAAAGACATGCAGTTTAGGGATAGATTAACTCTTGACTGTAAATTGTCCATAGGTGTGAATGTGTGTGTGAATGACCTGTCCAGGGTGTACCCGCCTCTCACCCAATGTCAGCTGGGATAGGCTCCAGCTATATATATAGATATATTATAATAGATATATTAACTACAGCTATGTTTTAACATTTTCATTTTCATTGTCATAGGCCTTCAGTGATTCTAACATTCTCCATTGTAACAATACGTAGCCTATACGCTGAATAAAAAAATGTTTTACCATTTTATTGACTAAATGTGCGTCATATTGCCTTATACTTTAATTTTTTTCTGAACCTCAATAGCAATGGCTTGTCTAAGCTAGCAATGGATTTGAGATTGAAAAAAGTCTTGGAGAAATAGAGAATTTAACAGTGCATGGACGTATTTGTTTCCTTTTACCGCCAACCCTTCAAAGTTAAAGTACCACACCATCATAAATAGCCCACTGCAGAGTAGCCACCTTGTGGTAAACATATCAATAAAGGCGACTCATTTAGACCTATTTGTAATGATAATGTGCAAATTTAGACTCACTGTTACCTTTAATATAAGGCTCAAATATGTTTTGTGGCTCCAGGCAGATTCTTTAAGAGTTTTTTTGGCCAAAAATGGCTTTTAAGGGAGTAAATGCTGCTTACCCCTGCCGTAGGCATAGCAGTAGCTGTTGCTATTTCAGGTAATTATTATGTTTTGGTCACCTAAAAAAATCTTGTTCAGCATTTGGCTGTATTAAAAGACCCTCTAAAAGAACTAAATGCATCAAAAATTAAACTTATTATACATATTAAAGCTATAAAAGTAAGTTCTCATAACAAGTAATTTTCCCCAAACCCTTAATAGGTCCCTGAATGAGTTTGACCTGCACAGAAAAAAGGGAATTCATATCTGCTGGCAGAAACACTGGAGAAAGATCCTATATATTAGTAGCTTAGATTTGATTTCAGGAGTTGTATTCTGAAAGAAGTCCAAATGATCAGTCAGGTCATTGGTTCCACCAAGTGCAAACAGAAAAAGTGACTTAAAGGATGCCATATGTTTCTCCATTTTTTCTGCCATCAGCTCCACAGAAGTCGGTGAGGCACGATTGGACACAGCCGCTCCAATCACAGAGCACAGCGGGGCTGATTATAGGGCAGTCATCTCAATGGTGGAGATGACATCAGCAACCAGAAATTGGCTGACTTTATTTGGTCTCGTGGGGATGGCAGTGAGAAAGGCCTGGCCCGGGCACAATGACAGACTGTGAAATGACCATTGCACCAGGGTAAATTGGGCTCAGAGAAGTTTTGGTGATATTGGATGTCATTTCAAACAGAGCAAAAGTGCATTAAATGAAAGGATGAATAAATAAAACATGCACTGGACAGTTTGGAAGTATTAGAGTCTGTGAATCTCTTTTCATGGATATAAAAACTTCAGTTGAGAGTTTTGTTTATCTCGCTGTTGTGGCCAGAGCTCTATTGTAGTATATTTCTACACTGCTGAACTTGAAATTATATACACTTCCTTCCCCTGGCATGAACTCTTCACCTCAGCTCTGTTTGTGGCTGAAATACATCATCCTCGTCTCCTCTTCTTTGTCCTGTCTCTCCTCCGCATCCAGCTCCATCCCCCTGCGTCCCCACAACTCTGTCCTCCTCTCTTCTTTCTCGCCAAAACCACAAGCCTGTACTAGAGCGGCAGACAAAGACACAAACACAACCTCTGGGTCAAGCCCGCATGATAGAGACAGTCTCAGTGGCTGGAGGCAGGAATTCAAGAAAACGGACAAATACAGTTTTATTGCTACCTACCTAAAACAGTTAATTACATATGGTCGCTGATGTGGAATCTTTTCTGTAGGCTGTCTGTGAACAAACTCTGTGGTTCTTTGCAAGCTGCCTATTTGACCTTCTCTGTGCATTTCCCTCACACTGGTAGCGCTACATTGACACGTGCTGCGAGCTGAGGATATTCTCAGGCGAAGGGACAAGGAGCTTCCAGTTTAAGGCAACAAAAGACTCCTTGATCGTATTCACTACAGCCCCCTCAAACATTTAGTGTCAAAGGCTGGTGAAGAGCACCACTCTTATGTACAACATGCATGGCCCTCTTGTGCTCCTGCCTCACTTCCTTATTGCGAGAACCGGTGCCAAACTAAAAATACGGTGTGTTTATAGTTCCACTATATGTGGTGTCAAAACAGAGAGCTGCACATAGGATCCATGTGTTTGCTGTTAAGGCACAAGACAACTCTACTGTGTGTGAGAGGAGCAGTGTATAAATGGAGTAAAGAGTACATCTACGTAAACACCACACGCACATATGCACGCAAGCAGATACAAGACAGCACTATAAGGCTGCTCTTAGGCATTGTGGTACTTGGAAATCAATGCAAATGTCAACATTGCTAACAAGCGTTTAAACACAATGCCAACATGCTGATGTTTAGCAGGTCTGTGGCTTTATCTTGCATCCAACACAAAGTGGCACACAACTGTAATTAATAGTTTCAGACCGATGCAGTTTTCATTTCCACATGCAGCGCCCACATTGTCTGAGCAGCACATGTCAGCAGTGACCAACAAAAACCTAGTCTAAAGTCAGCAGCCCAGTATTTTCCTGCTATTTAAAGGGCTCATTATTCAGATAGTAAGATGCACCTACATAGGTGAGTACACAGCGTGCATCCAGTCTCTATGTTAGACAAACAGGGATGCTCAGATGGGTTGTGGGTGGGTGAAATAATGCATTATTAATGAGGAAAATATTAATTACATTCTCTAAAATATGAACATAGCAGAGATCAGAGCAGAGCTGTCTGACTCCTCATTAAGAGAGATGCTGTTTGCATTTACAAGGATCGGCATAACTCCGTTTATTATTTCAGAAGCTAAAAGTTAAGGTCTGTTTCCACTGTCAAGTTTATAACCACATTTTTTAGTTTTGCTGCTTTAACATCCCATGATATTCACTGCAGTGACTACTACTGCTCTGACTGTATTAGGGCCTGTTTATATGGTTCCGTATATTTCTGAAAACCGGTGTTTATCTTTGCGTTTGCACCTATCATTTACATGTAACAGGCGTTTTTCTCGACGAAAACGGAGATTTTCTAATACAGCTTCCAAAGTGAAAGTTTTTAAAAATATCCGTTTCTACGGAGACGTGTAAACAGGATAGATGGAGATTTTGGGAAACGTTGCAACCCAGTCCACGCATGCCCATTAGGCTCCCGGGAACCACAACAACAATGGTGGATATATGTCGGGTTGTTTACATTTTGTTAGCACTTTTGGGACTACTTACGAGCTTACAAATGAACTTAGCACTGCTGCATCAACATCACCGTTACATCGGCGCACCAAGACGTCTGCTGTGCCAAATATTAGTAAGCAGCTAACTATGCTACATCAGGTTAAAATGTAGTTTATCACTGTTTTTTATCACTAGCGCCAAGAGGAAGACAAATCACTGTGCATGCGCAGAACGTTCTTCTATGGTGTTTGACATATGGCGTATCGCCACCTACTGGCCTGGCATGCTAACTGCAGCAAAAAGCTGCCATTTTTGCGTTTTTGTGTAAACAGGGATATCGTTTTCACAACTGATCGTGTAAACCCAGAATTTTTCTTATACAGGATAAAAAACATGGTATCCATGTAAACAAGGCCTTACTCTCAGCAGACAATCGCTCCCTTCTCCAATTTGCTGAATCTGCCATGCAAACAGCAGAGCACTGAGTGCAAGTGCACCTGACTTTTAAAGAAATATTTCACCGCTGGAAAGATGATCTCTTCCTAAAACTATGCTGTCTATGCATAAAACAATGCAAATACTTTTGAAATTTGTGCTACATTTTATTTTATTTTTTTATTTATTTAAAAGGGACAGCGTGGAGCTACTTAACTGCATCATAGTTAGCTACAAGCTAGTCTCTATATACAGACTCTACATTCAGTGAATGTAGAGTCTGTAGGCAAACCCCGGAGATCTTGCCTCCGGAAGAAGAGCAGAAGAGCTCTGGTTTCCGGTTGTAGGCTGTTTGTAATCCGCGTGATATTGACCAATCACAGTTGTTGCCAGGTTAAACGGTCCGTGCGGTGAACTAACGAGGCGGAACATAATTGGCGTCACTGCAAACTCTGAATCCATCGCAATGGTTCAGCATATTTACTTATATATAAACGGAAGTCGGAAACAGAAATTCTCAGAAGGAAATTGCCAGAAGTCAGACGCCGAATACAGCCGATGGGTTCTGAGAATGGCTATAAACTAATCTTCATCTGTTGTCCCTGGGCAGGAAACAGAGAATAATTTATCTGCTAAAATAGAACATATTAATGACACAGCAATAAAACTGCAACATAAAGATGTGATAAAATTTCATATGACCACAGAAAACAAAAAAAAGGAGTGTGGCATTCACTTTTGCTCAAGAGGTGGAGAACCTACAACTACCAGAATGCAGTGCGCTGGACCAGACCAATAAACGCTCCCGCTGATGGGTGACATAATGTGAGCTCATCCATTTGACACGATGCCCGCCACCTGGCAACAAACAATCTCATATTACAGTTAGAAGCTAGAAACATGTTTCTGAAAAAATCTGAGGTGAGAAATATGCAACTCAGTGACAGAATCTTGGTTTATATTTGGTCAGTGCTGCTTCGTTTAACCATTTGATCTTTTCAGCCTCTGTTTTCACTGCAGGTAACAGTATGCTGCCCACTTCCTGTTAACAAACTCTTACTGTTATAACTAAACAGGGCACTAAAAATGTACAATTATTGACCTAAAAAATGACTCAACGAAAAGTTCTCACGTCACTGACAGCTCCTCCTGATGGGTGGGACAGTGGGACAGTGGGGTGAGTGAGACCTGATATGGTTTTATGTTCTCTCTCATGTGCTTGGAATGGATATAAACTCTATTGTCTTTGGACATTTTGATGGAACACAGAGTTTGTGTTCGGTGACTAATCTCTAGAAATGAGAAGCATCTTTTTTGCTCTGCCGGGAACTTGTTTGTGAACAGCCTTTGTTTCCATGTCAAAGCTGAGTATCCTTTACCCCTGCAAAGAGCAGAGAGGCTGTTTACTGGATACAAAACGCTTCAGGCAGCTGAGGTGCCTTCAGCTCCAATTTAGGATTGTCTGGGTATCGATTTGCACTTGTATTGGGAATCTCTTGTTTGGAAAAATGAACCTGAGGTACACTAAACTAACTCCCTCATGTGCACTTGAAAAACACTCACAACTGAAGTGATTTGTTGTTGCTGAAATGATACTTCAGTTCATGGGGAAACAGGAAAACATGATACTGACTCTCACATCTAGACACAGATCCATTATTGTCATTTTCTACAACCGGCAATCTTCCAAGAACAGTGCTGTTCAAAATCTGTAGTTTACATGGAAACCAGTTAGATTATTGTTTGAAAGTGATTTGCATGTCATGAGTCTATTGCATGTTAAGATAATAACTTCTCTAGATAGTACTGTGTGAACACAAAGCAGCTGTGGTAAGGGACGATTACATTTCACTGAGAGCAATTTTCCTGGAAAATGAAATGGACAAAAAATAAGGAAATTAAAAAAAAACATGAGAAAGTTCAATGGAAAGAGATTTGATGCATAAATCAACTGTTGTGTGAGAGTGGTTTACTCATACCACCTGCTGTCAGAAAGCTACGTTCCGCGCCATTCAATTGTTGTGGACCATTTCAAGGTACAACCACCACAATAGATTCAGTAAATGCTTCTGTCAGACAAATAAACAATCAGTATCTTATCATAATCCACAGCGTGATAATATTTCAACAGAAGTGCTGCTCATACACTCCCAAAGGTCCAGACAATCTAAATCCAGTGTCGTATTATTACATCCATAGATATCCATGAACTGCTGTTGCATCATTTCAAAGGTTCATATTTCTCCACTAAATATGCCAACAGCTTGGTGTCAAAGTGGTGGCTGATCCCTGACCTTTTGATTGACACCTAACATGAGCCAATAGAAGCTTCGATTCCCTTCACAAAGCCTACAATAGCCAACGAGGGCCTGTGTTGAAATGAAAAGTCTGCCTCACTTTTCAGGTTACAGATCAAACCAACAGCAAGCGGGTGGTCCGATGACTGACAGGTCTTGTAGCCAATGACACTCCTGACCTCACGGGAGCGTTTCATACTGTTTGTACTCGTTATAGACTGTTGTGAATGTAAATAAATGATAAACAAATTGTTCCTATGTTCCTTAAGTGAAAATCATTTTTAAAACATTTGTGTTTTTACATTCACAGTATATACTTCATGTATAAAAAGTTAAATATCCTTTTATTCAGTGTGTTGAAACACTTGCAGCACTTACAGTTATTCTGACTGTAGAGGAAAAACCTTTCAAATGAGACTACGCATGCACTTGTACTAAAAATAGAACAAGAACAGCTTTCAGTTTTTGTAAGGTATGCCTTGGAAAGGCGTTTAAGGTAAATTTAGGTCAATTTTACAGGAATGGTAATAATGTCAACCTTTGATGTTAACAGTAATGTTGCAATGAGCATTAATGAGTCAGCAGCCCACATTTGCATCTACAGTGAGGGAGCTGACTATAAAGGTAACGTTATGTTAACCATGAGGAGTCAGATCGTCTTGTTAACATTAACTTATTACTAACTTACTAACTACATCTCATCCCTGATGGGTGTAAGGCTACAATGAGATCTCTCCATTGCATTTTGTCCTTGGCAACATGCTGCGCCTCCTCCGACAGTCGCATCACATTTAGCAGGGCTGCTTCTAGCTTTTTGTGGGCCCTATGCTAAACCTTGTTCAATCACGCACCAAACCTGCATCATATTCCATATGCATGTGAGACCAAATGCTACTTTTAACACATAAAATCTTACTTTGATTTAACTTAGCTGCTGTGACGGCCCCTGAGGTGCTGAGTTGGTTATGGTCACCAGTCACTAGCCCTTTTTAGAGAGGAATTGTACAAATTTGTCGGAAAGCCCAATCAGTCTTCTTTCAGCATTGGCAGTATAAAAACAAAATCGGGGAGTGCAGCAAAATGCCGCCTACCTACTTTTGTTTATACAGAATGTGCCTTTTTCGGGGCAATGGGGGGCGTGAGCAAGTAACAAAACGTGTAGCTCAGCGTGTGACGTAACCAGTGATGTGCTCCGAGGGAAGCCGCAGCTGGTCAGTCCTTCGGCAATTTTCCGTAAGTTGGCCCGTTCTTCACCGTCCCCGTCATCTGATGGTTAATGGCCTCTTCGTTTGCGAGGACAAGGAGGGCGCGCAATTCCTTGTCTCCCCAGTTGCTCATCTTTACAGTGTCTGTCAGGTTTGCGTTTCCCTCTTGCTACTAGCTGCTCATTTCTGCTATCAGCTGTTTCCTGTTTATCCAACGCCAGTGGATTGCACGTGCGGTGTCATCAACAGCTCCTCCCACAAGTCATCAACAGCTCCTGGTCTGTTTAAACTAAAAGGGTTCCGCCAATATGTCTACCCTGCGAGGCGGAAAATTGGGCGCCTCGGATCAACTCACCAATCCGGCTCTGTGTGTCTAAACGCTCGCAGCTTGCCGGCAAAACGGCCCAACATTCGAGGAAAATCTGGCAGAGTAAAGGGGGCTATTGTTTCTTCCCTCTGTTCTTGAAGGTGTCAGGGGAGTGCAGTGGCTGATTCAGAACACCTGGGCCAGTGCTCTGGGGGAATTAAAGCCCAGCTCTACTGTTGCTGGGTGTCTCTTTCCAGTTGGACTCATCCCCTCTGGCATCGGCACTGTTTGGCCTTTGTTTGGTTTTTCTTTTGCTTTTGCTTTACAACACACTATTTTCACGCACTCACATCTATATAAATGACTTACTGATTGGCCACACTCTATATTTAGTTGTTGTTCACTTTGTCACAATAAATACCTTTTAATTTAACACCATGCACTGTGTCCCTTCCAGTATTTGTCATCACCTAGGAGTTGGTTGTCTTTTTCCAATTTGTGCTACAACTTCTAGGTACGATCTGCAGTTTTGTGTGCTTTGGACGTTTATTATCTTGTCATGTGGTTTAGAATTTGTTTGTTTGGGAACTTTTGGGTCACTTAAAATGGTAAAAACCATTTAAACAACTGTGTGGGATTTGGGACGCCTGTGCGTAATTTGTTTGACACGCTCACGGCACACCTGGTCCTCTTGTTCCTTTGTTTACTCTTGCCGCCATGTCAATAAGTTATTATCTGCTCGTACGTGTGTGAGTAATAGTTTGAGGGAAGGGACAATGCATTTGGGATGACTTTTAGGGTTAGGAGTTTTGTATGGTTTTGGTTTTGTAGTTGACATACAGTTATATAAGGTGGAATGACTGAGCCAATCACAGTGTATGAGCAGGAGGAAGTCTTAAAAAGAGTTTTCTTCTTTTTGCAGTGCCATTGTAATAAATCATCTTGGAGACAGAAGCAGAAGAGGCAGTTTGTTCACTGATGTCAAAAGGTAATACGATGACGCAACCTCAACAATATCACGTTTCACTTTCCTGTGGCATTAAAGCCTCTCAGTTATCACAGTGCATTTCAAACTTATCAAGGAAGCTCCAGCCAGTGTTTCAAGTAAGCCAGGGGAGAGGGGGTGGAGCTGTGTCACTGTGCTAATACCTACTTGTGCTCATTTCCCAAGACGACTAATCTTGCTCAGGGGGGAAATGGACCCTGATCCACTTAGCGGGCTGGGAGGAACCTTGTTTTGTCTCATCTCTACTTGTCATCACTTTCTCCCTCCAGCTCAGTCTTGTCTGCCTCTTTGTTCTTAATTAATCTGAGAGAACATGACTTTATACTGTTGCATCCCCGGTTTTGATAATTTACTGATAAGAAGAAAATCAGTTCTTGAGAGTGAATCATTATTGTCTCACACAGATGTCCAGATTTCATTAATCTATTCTTCATGGATTTGGGCAGAATCTAAAAGCAGGATTGAAGTTACAGCCTAGAGCAACCTGACACGGTGACACAGCAGTGAAAACTGACACAGATTAGGTTAAAGATCACCATTTCCCTGGAATGCAGGCCAATAATGTCTCTGCCTCTGGCTGCTGTATGAATGAGTGAGACATGCAGCTTAGAGTTGGGATAAAGTCCTAAGAAGTCCAGTCATGACATCCAGGAAGAAGCTGTCAAAGAATCTGCAGCAAGAGGATTCTGCTGTTAGAACTAATCGCTGCAATGATAGAAAAGAAAAAACATCTTTTAAATCAACGATACCAAAAGAACACACAAGGACAAGGTTGGGTGATGAAGAAGTAAGCGTCTTTGATATGATTTATCAGCAAAGTAATCATGGGAAGTGTGAGGTTACAATGGCCGCACTTTACACCTAATATGATCGGATGTGATGAGTCAGCTGGTAGCCACACAGTTCGCGAAAAAGTAGGGCTGGGTGATGAATTAAGTACAATTTTGGCTTCCCTCTACATTTAAGATTCCAAGATTATTCCGATTTTGTGCTGCCGTTTTTGTCTTTTATTTTGTAAATCAAGCACACCCCTTCCCAGTGGACGTGCTTGGTGCCTTACCCCAAACAGTGTTATGCTAGATTTAACAACTTTTCAGACCTTTTAAGCAACTTTATTTCTAAAAAGCGACGCCATCAGGATAAAGGCAAGAAATGTATTTAAATATATAATATTGTATTTCCTTTCCATGCATGCTGCACAGAATAATCACAGACCACGGCTCTGTTGATGAGTCTCATGCGCTAAAGGAAAAAGGGGATGGCAGACGCCTGTCGTTACGTGGATGTTTTTAGTGACCTGTCACTGTGAAAGTAGCTCATCTTCTTCATTTTTTTATGGATCATATCGATCTACTTCTATTTGAAAAACCAGCATAGAATACTTCAAATTATCCAGTTAACCTCAGCTCTGCAGAGCTTTATAGCATCTCTCATCGGTGTCTTTTTGTCCCCAGCAGACACCTACTTTCAATGAAAATGCTCTACACAGTCAGCGATGTCAATGGCAACACAATGTTGCTAGCAAAATTAGAAGTATGCCCGCTGTTGTAGCAGAGCCAGAAAACTTTGTGGTCAATATATTAAAGCATCAGAGCAATCTACTCATATGGTGTGCATGGAGGGAAGCAGCTTTCTGTCGGGGTGTCATGGTGAAGACCGCATGCAGCATAGAGTGATGATAGTCAGCAGAATGAAGTGTCTAGATAAGCTCAGGGCGACTGCTTAACCTCATGGGAAGGCCACGTTTACTGTTTTCTGAACGTCTCGCTATCATTCCTTTGGCGGTGTGGTCTGGGCTGCTAGAAGCTAGTTAACTAATAACAAGCCAAGCTAAATTGATGCTAATAAGCCACGTTTTCCCAACTATGGTTCGGACACTGATGGACCCAGGGGGTGCCACCTCGGTTGAAAACGCTGCGCTAAAGTGCCCTCTTGAGTGGCAAAAATGAGAGGATGTGCCCTATCAGCTGCCCTCTTGAGTGATCAAAACAAGACGACGTGCCCAATTGGATGAAAACGAGAGGATGTGCCCTTTTGGCTGCCCTCTTGTCCCCATGTCATGCAGTAGGTGCCCTTTTTTCCTTTTCGCCCCTGCCCTTCAAACATCCTGAGTCCGTCACTGGGAGAGGTAACAACACATAGTAACAAGGGAAATCTGTGTTTCTGTGATGTAGATGAACTGACCCTTTCAACTTTGTTAGTCAAGTGTCCAGAATAATTTAAAAGAAAAAAGTGCATTTTATGTAAGTGGCTCATTTGTTCTGTTATCTTTGACACATCTTACCAATTGTTCAAATGTAACAAATCCATTTTAACATGTGCACAAATAACTGATTAAATCCAAAAGCACAACTGAGTTATTTGTATTGTTTCACTTGGCTCGCCCTCTACTTTGCAGTTTTATGACATTAACATTAAAAGCTTTGGCAAAACTCAACAGAAGCAACAACTACCCAAAAAAGCATCATAGATATTTTGGTTATATAAAGTACAAACATGCAACTAATGGTGTCATAAATCCACGCCATAAACTTCTGCTTTTGTGAATGTGAACACAGATCCTATCCCATCATGCATGGTGCTTTTTACTTTGTCTCTTTAGTCATGGTGGTTCATTGCTCATGCTAACTGCATGAAGTGGAAATGTAAAACACATTGTGCTCTGTGCATTTTCCAAGAGCAAGACGTACCAGACAGTTAAGAGGTTTGAACTGTTCAGCCATACCAAGCAGCAGCACGACTCTTTATGTCCTTAATAATCCAGAAATGTATCATACATCATGTTTTGAAAGAAAAAAGTACAACAACCAGCCACGTTATGCTTACAACAGCAAGTCCATGTGCCAGCTATAGGTTGAATCACTGTTATGTTATGTCAATCATCTTTTTTTTATATTTCAAAATACTGCCAATTACCACACGAAGTAGCTTAATCATAGCCTTGTGTTGGCAGGCGTGACGCCGCTTAAAGTCACAACCACTGGGACAGCCAGTGAAAGCAAAAACCCCTTTCATGAGCGTATCATGCTGTTTCTGTACTCTGATTCAACACCAGCGACTGAATTCCCCTTTTCATTTTCACGTAAATGCCCAAATCGAAGCTGACACTTTATATTTGGTTCGTATTAATCCAGGAAACCAGGACCAGGAATTTTCCACCATAATATATCCCATGTCCCTGTCGTGCGTTGCCAGAGCAGTAAATAAAAGGACTCAGACTGCAAGCGTGTCTTTTGTGGGCATCCATGCACTGGCATAAGTACGCTGTGTGATTTCATGCTTGTGTGTAAAATGAAGCTGAAAGTAACTTAAAAAGATACAGGAGACTGTGGCACAAGTTGAATAGTTTCATCATCCATGTTTCTGTCAGCGTGTATGCGCTCTCCTTTCTTATTTCTTTCTTCCTTTCTCCCTACTGTTGAGAAAGAGATACTTGCATATCATACTGTGCCTATCAGCATCTATACAGTCTCTGGCTCAGCATGCCACCATTTTGGCTCATTCTCAGCAAGCTGTGCCTAATCAAGGAAAATACAAGGAAAGCCTCTCAGCTAACCCGCCTCACGAGAAGTGTGAGAAAAACATCCGCCAGGCTTATCCTCATGGCACAGTGTAACATGAGATGAATTGTGATCTGTGATTTTCCTGAATGCACTGAAGCAGAAAGTGTAAATGTGTTCTCTGGGCCAGATTCAAGGGGAATAAACAGATGTATCAAATGAAACCACCTTGGCTTTTACGTCTCATTTAATGCAGCCACAAACTGAGGACAGAGTGACATTGGGGGGGTTCTGGTGATTTGGCGCAAAATGTAATAAGTCATATGGTACCTAATATCTGTGGAAAGTTATCTCATATATATATAAAAAAAAAAAGATAAGTCCATCACTATTTCTCTGTGATGCACATATACTTACATAACCATTTTTAAAATGTGCTTTTAATCATTCTGATTGGCTGAGATGCTGTGCTGGGCTTGTAGTAATCAAACCAAAGTTTAAGCCAAGCAAGTTAATGACAATAATGTTTTAAAGATAATACAATATAATGAGGTTAAAATGGCCTCAAAGTACTTTAAAACTGCACTAATCAATATTTCTATCATAACAATGGATCAGATGACCATATTTATAGTAAAAGGGTCCCTCATGTTAGGCCCAAAGAAAATGAAGACCAACAGCTGCAGTTCCCTTCATGTCTACAAAACCTTTAAGTGCTCGTTATGTTGGTTTTCCTCTTGTAGATGCAAAGAGAACATTTTTCTCCCAAGGACCCTCATGCAGATGCAGCACTCTAACATCAAAAACGGTTTAGTCAGATTGAGTAAATTGAATTCTGTGCATTAATTGCACCTACATATCACATTATTTGCCAGTTAGTTGCTTCAGATAGCCTATTAAAAGCAGCCAACTCAGAAAAGTTATGTATGGAAGCCCTGAAAGGCAGGGGGAAAGTTTATCTCCTACATACGGGGTGTTATCTTCTACGCAGATGATATTATCTACATACCGACTTTTGCACAAAACTCACGCTCAGCAAAGATGGGAGCCTGCCCTAACCTAACCCTAACCCTAGTATAAATATTACTTGTATAAATATAAGGGTATTGAATAACATATCAATTACAATTCATTTGTTTGATCTAGCTCCAACAGACAGAGCATCTCGGCCAACCTCGTGCTCTGAGAGAGAGTTACGATGCTGGTTTTATGGCGACTGAGGATTCCAGCACCCGGCCGACACAAAACCTGTCTTTATGATCGTAAAACAATATTCACAACTTGGATTAATTTTTATGAAAAACAGTTTTGATTGTTTTGATTAATGGACCCTTATGGACTAAAGGAATATAAATAACCAAGGACTGCACACATATTCATGTGATTGGCCAGCATATTCTAGTTTATACACACAGGAACAGCCTGCCCAAAACATCTAGGCTCCCACACATGCACAGTCTACTTAGCAGGCAAGTGAGTGAGCAAGAGAAAGAGATTTATTCATGGTTTTTTTTTGCTAAGGTAACATCCCATATGTAGGAGATAAACATCGGCCAACATTGCCCACACTAAAAATTGTTTCACCTTGCTTCTCAGGGCTCCACAGAGAAGTACTATGTACACCTAAACCGTGCTTTACACTGAGCAGCAACACTGAGACCATTGATTTGGCCAATGCAGAATGTGCAACCAGCAATTTTCACAATATGTAATCAAAGCAACAATGTCAGGTATGCATTGTAATCTCAATAAACTGCCCTTACTACTATTGTCTTCTTGTGTGTTACTTGTGTTTTATTTCACTTAGATTGCAAAATAAAAATAAAGGAGAGAGAATCTCTCGCACGCCTTGTGGTATCTTGCAGATCGTATTTCATGGATAAGAAAAAGCTATCTGTACGTCAGTGCTGGAGATGAATGGAATTTTGTTTGCGGTGTTGGAAAAAAATGGAAAAATGTTATTTGGAAAAGTCAACAGCAATCTGTGTTTCCAGAAACTGTCTTGGTTTTCACGAGATAATCCACAGACCCCCTGATAGATTTCATTTGGACTTCCCTTATCCGAACGGAGTGTCCAAGAGCAGAGGATGTCATGTATTTTGTACTGATTGAAAATCCCTTTGAGGCAAATCTGTCTTTTTGGCCATTATTAATAAAATGTACTTAACCATTTTCTTTTGACAGTACAGTGTTGAGGTCTGTGGATTGTTCTGTCAAACCAAAACTTTTCCAGTGTTTCCGAAGCTTTGAGCGCCGCAAAAAAAAAATTCCATTCACCTCCAGTATTGGGGTGGTGCCAGAAATCTTTGTTGCCTATATCTGAAAACTTGGCTGAGCAATCTACACAGTATGAAGAAGATATATGTGTGTTTATGATTTAGATGAACAGACCCTTTAAAGTCTGTCAGTCATTTCACCTTGCAATAGTTAGCAGACTGGCAGAGGGGAGCAATAAATGATAACACACGGTGCATATTTGTGCAACGTGACTGGCGCAGTCATTCTCTGCCAGAGACTGTTATAAATCATGTCATCAGATCAGCTCTACAGCTGCGAGGGAGGGAGACACATTTAAGAGTCTCTACAGATCTGCAGCTCTACCTTAGTCATTTTCCTCTTTGTGGACATGGAGTGTGATAGTGCCACTATTGCCACTGTTTCCACAGCCATGACACAATATCCCCTTTACATGTGGTCACATCTGTGGAGCAGTCCTTCCTCACCTGCTATACCTCAAAGTGGAGCTCTGTAATGGGAGGGGGCACAGACGTATGTGATATAGTGCAGAGAGAAGACATAAATGGAAATAAAACAGTGCTAAGTGGCGAGAAGTGGAGGACCATATTCACCTGAGGAAATCACGTCTGCTCTGCTCTCCTTATGTCAGCCATATGAGTGTGTTTCTCTTCAGCCCGAACGAACGCTTCCAACTTTGGCTCACGTCAAAAAATCCAAGGAATGTTAATGAAAGGGCTGCTGAATGAAGGCGAAGGGGGAAATGCAAAAATGACGGAAACAGTGAGACGCTGAAGTCAGGGCAAGTGCATTTTTGAGAGGTCACTGACGAACCCTGTGCCATGATTTTTATTTCCTTTCTTTTTTTTCTAGCTCAGCATGTCCCTGTACAGTAAAGGTCCACTTCTGCATTACCTGTCTTGATGATTGACGGCAAGAATATTAAAAGATTATTAAAGATCTAAACAGATGGAGATATTTCCTCATCTTCACACAGCCATAAACGCTGTGCAGGCTCTGACCTGCAGTGCTATTATATTAGATCTATGCATATTTTAGCAATTATTATTTTACTACTTTTCACTTACAAAGCCATGGCAGTAAAAGCATTAATATGTCAAAGTAAAAACAGTTTGAGAAGCTTTAAATGCCCAATAATGTGGACTAAAACCAGTTACTTCGATTACACTGCTTAATAGAGGCCTGCTTGGATGGTGTGACTAACAGACTAGTGTGTGTATGAATGACAGAGAAGGAGGGCTAAGTGTGTATCCGCAGATGAATTATGTCAGAAGACACGAGACTTGGATGAGATTATGAAGGCAAACATCACAGTAAATCCAGTATCGAGGTTTTCCTGCAAGCTAAAATCTACGAACTGTATCTCACTTAAGTAATATCTATATACATTTCCACCGTGTATACTTTATGTAAAGGCTGCCAGCAGCCTTGCATGTTTCACCTTTTCCTCAGAACAGCTACACCCCCACCTCCACCTCCACAGGTACGGCAGGTTAACCACGTTAACACGGATTACACTGAATGTATATGTCTAAGGAAGAGATGTACCTACATGCAGGAGCTATGAGCACTGCAGGGCTAATCTGTTCTGTACCATGGCCTACTACTAATGCGCTACTTATACACATAAGAGCATTTAAGAGAGGAGCCTTGCAGTAACCAGCAACCCCAGCAAGACGACCAGTGGCTAATGGCTAACAAGCTAATTAACAAGAAGAATAACAAGAACTAGTCCATACCCATTGAGTGCACAGCTGCCCACGTACAGTTTCACATGGTGTGTGTTTGGGATACAGGTCATAGGAAATTGCAAATTAAATAAAGAGCAATGTATTCAGACAGAGTTTTTGTGAATTTGATAGTACGATAGTGGGATAGTTAGTGGGCTAAAACTGTACATTAGTAGTTGAGGTAGCATGTTGAAAGGCAGATAGTTAAAGTGTTTATATGTTGTATTGACTTAATAGTGGGGCGCACTGGTAGTTCATATGGGAAAGGTGCGGCTAGCCCTTGTTGCAGCAGCATACCATACCATGACTTAGTCATACCAAAAATTAGAAAAAAAAAACCCAACATTGGTCCACAGGGGGAGCCACAGCGATCGGTCGCATTTCAGCCATTTGTAAGCATTTTTCTGTTGTTATAGCGCCACCCAGTTGCCAATTAGAGTTAAATTTCTTCAGTCGTCCTTGAGGCGTCCTGTTCTACATATCTACCAAGTTTAGTAAAAAATCGATATGGCGGTTAGGCCTAGATCAGAAATTAGCTCTCTAGCGCCCCCATTTTGTTTGATGGGGTCAATAATGGAGGGGTCCCCTCAGATTATGTGTGGTCATATGCCTACAAAGTTGCGTGGTGATGGGTGAAACCCTTGAGATGTTATACACCTTTATGTGATGAGCCACGCCCTCCGCAATATTCATTGCCTTATAGAAGCTCAGTTTTAGTAAGTTTTCCAACTTTTGCCAAGAGGGAACTTTAGATATTGGTCCCTAGATTATGTTCACCCAGTTTCATGCAGATCGCTCAAACTTCCTAGGAAGAGATCCATTTGAAGTGTTTTTCAAAAAATTCAAAATGGCGGAAAATCTATATAAGCGGAAGTTATGGGTTCTTGAGGCAAATGTGTTCCTCATGAGGAGAGGCATCTCTGTGCAAAGTTTCATGTCTCTACGACATACGGGGCATGAGATATGCCCATTCAAAGTTTGACATTTCAATCGGTTGCTATAGCGCCCCCCTTTGGCCAATTGATGTAATATTGCTTCATTCGCATCCTCCCATGACCCTCTACCACTGTGCCAAATTTCACATGGATTGACCAAGTCAGTGAGGAGAAAAACGTGGAACAGACACACAGACAGAGTTTTCGTCATTATATAGTAAGATATAGAGAGGGTTAAATTGAGGGAGTTTGAAGAAAAATGTCTGTAAATTTAACCGAGGTTCCCTGTTTTTTAAAACAGAAGTTATGGTACTGGTCGTCTCTTCAATAGCATGTAAATACAAACTTTTGCAGCAGAGTACAGGTTAAACAAACAAGAAAAAATATGTTACCATAGAGAGCTTTAGAAGTGCTGGTGGGTGGATTATTTAACTTCAGTAAGGCGAGCTATTTCCACTTAGTTCCAGTCTTTAAGATAAACTAGGCTTAAGCCCCAATCACACAGAAAGCGTTTTGCAGGTTGCACCACACTGCGTTTTTGTTTTTAATTCAAATGGAACGCCACTAGTAAAAAAAAGTGTTTGCTGCACCTTTTTATTGTTGCCAGGCAACCACACCATCACCTCCTTACCCTGAACTTCCCATGTAATTTATCTGCTGTTTATTTATTTATTATTCATTTGACAGTAATTAGTATCTAGTTCCTAAAATGTTGAGGCAGAGGGTACTTGCTCTCGCTCTGGTTGATGGTGAGAGGCTGTTAGCACATAGTTTGTCGGGCAGGGAAACGGAGATCTGTGTGGGCACACGAGACCCTAAAAAAGAGGGTGGATCATGGGGAGTAACTGTTTAGTTAATGTTTTACTGTGAAACAAAAAAGCCATAAACATACAAGTTTTATTGATCACCAAATTTTGGATTTCTTCTAATCTGTACTTTCGCCCACATTACACCTGGAAACAAGAAGTTGTGCAGCTTCAATTTGTCACAAGAAGAACTATTGAATTCAACGCCAGCACCACATTTGTTTTCTCCTTGCCTGGCTGCAAGAACCGTTTCACTTCCCCTCACAATGGAGTCTGTGTTTCTCATTTTCCAAAAGGATATTTATCATAGTTTTTGAAGGCCAAAGCAATTGCTCCATTAGAGTGTGTTTTAGACCAGAGTGGTTATTTTCTCAGTACAAAGCTCTGCTTTGCTCTGCACAATTATGAAAAATAGGAATCAATATTTGAATAAGGTCTGGGTTGAATTCCTGGCCCAGCTTTGAAGACGGGGATGGTGAAAAGGAATGAGTCACACTCACCCTTCCCAGAGGAACTACTGTTGAGATGCTCTTGAGCAAGTTTATATCAATGCTACGACTTTGTTGAAGCTGCTCAGAGGCCAGTAGAAGAATTCTGGAAAAAAAAACTATCTGTATGAACTGTATGCCACCAACTTATATTCTTTGCTGTAAATAAGTTGCATGTTCTTAAAGATTATCAGCATTATAAGATAAAAGTTGTGTCTCCTGTGGCTCTAGGCAGAGTGATGTTGCTCGATTGGTCAGTCAATCCATCACTTTTGCCTAGATTGGAATATCTCAACTACGGGATGGATTGGCACCACATTTTATGCGTTGACATTCATTGTTCCCCAAAGATGAATCCTAAAAACTTTGATGATGCTATGACTTTTTCTCTTCACACAATGAGCAGCTGCACCATGAGGTTCACATTTGCAGTTTTGAGGGAAATAGCTTGTGTCTTTTATGGACTGCCATGAAATTTGGTACACACATTTGAGTTCCCCTCAGGTTGAATCACTTTTGTGTTCCCTCGCCATCATCAGATCAATCTGTCCAATACTGCAATTTTCCACCAAATAATGTACCTGCGAAGCTGGTGACATTTCAGCATTTAATAGTGCCAACAGATGACAACATCTAACGCATATGGTCAATCAAGAATAGGTGTACAACTGTCAGTGGATAATTGGTTGAACAATCTATCAGATAATGGATCCAGCAGTGGGAGTTACCACAGCTAATGTCCAAGTACCACAGCCCATTATCACATCAGAAGCAAAACAATGCAGGTTAGAGTTACAAAGATTGAAGTGTTGTTCCTCGAGAACTACATATCGTCAAGGGCTTTTTTTTCTGTTTGCATTCGCACCACCAATAGGAACCTTGAAGTGACGCACCGTAGGTTGGCTAGAGGTTGGTACACCAACCAACAATTAAAATTGCATAGTATGTCCTGTAACATATATGCTCAGTACAGCCTGGACTGTTGGACCATTTGTCTGTGATTTCTTCCATTTTTTATGTTATGAGCAGTTGTTTGTGTTTTGTGTTGTCTGTCATGGCTAAGCAGCTAACATTACGAGGCAGCATAGTTATACTAGCTGGCGTGTTATTGTAATGTGAAAAATCCGACAATTTTGCAGAACAGGACAGATGACAGACGCCAGATAGTGCAAGCTAGCTAGCTAGCTAACAAGCAACCTGACGACACTAACGTTAGCTATGTTTGGATCTTTTTAAATTTTAGCCCTCCGAAAAGGCTCGACAGGCAGCACACAAAGTTATAACTCGTGTTTTTCTTTTTGTCTTCCTTATTTTGATAACAAATGACCACAGGTCATAAACCTGAAACAATAAGAAACAGGTGCAAAATGTTACATGTAATGTCAAATGTAAAACTGTGATTGCTGAACAGCTGTTTCCACTTTTTACAATAAATAGAACATAAGTCTTTAAGCTGGTTAATTATTTCTCCATCAGCTATCATTCTCAACAAGACTCTTGCCATACATATAACATGAATCTACCTGCATATTATTTACATTTAACAATGTCAAACACAACACAGAAGACCCAAAGCAACCACATTGACTACATCTCCCAGAAAGCCCAGCGCTCTGGGAGCATGCGCACAGAATGCACAGAATGCACAGAATCCCTGAAAAGGTTTCTTTAGTTAAGGAAAAACATTAACTCATTTACAGCGTTGAAAGAGATTATACAGCAGTTAAAGTTTCCATGGAGATTGTCTGTTTGCTTGGACTCATGCTTATGATGCCTGTTATCGTCTCACAAAGTTGGAGTACAATGAAAAAATGGCAAGACAAGAAAACCATTTTGGTCAAAGGAGGAGAAGGTTATACTTCTGGAGGAATACAATCGTAGGAAGTACAAACTACAAAGTAAATTTGATCCCCAAATGCCAGAAAAGAGAAAACGATAGTAGGAAGATGCAACGAAAATAAGTTCAGTCAAATCTATAGTGTAAAATCAAAAGTGCATCCATCGGGTTCTCCTGGTCGCAAAACACTCTTCTTCTTCTTCTTCTTCGGGGTATGTCAGGTTTTTTTTCATTTATTACCATGAACTTGGTCATGTTGAAGATAAGATGGAATCAGAGGTACCTTAATTTTTTGTTTGTTTGTTTGTCTTACCCTGCTTTGGTTGTTAAGGTCTTTTGTGCAACAGTCTAGGGATTCCTGAAGTATAAGACCAAGACAAGGAGAAATCCATAAATACTTCAGTGAACATTTTAAGGACACCTTAAGGAGAAAACTTAAGGATGTTTTGTACAACATATTTTATTTTGAGGAAACCTTAACTAGGACTTTACGGAAAATCCTAACTTAAGGTGTTTTGTGCAACCATCCCCTGGTTTTTAAAAATGGCAGTTGCCAGTGCTGCACTGGCTGTTTTCCACCAATCAGCGTACACTTGTGCCACTCATGGTTCCTCTTGTGTTGGGAGAGTACCTACTCTGAAATGAGAGCTAAAAAAAATCCCTTAAAACGGTGATCGAGGGAACAACAATCATACGTGGCTCTTGCGGTGCAGACACAACAACAAAAAAAAGGTTCTTAGAACTATGAAAAAGTTCCTCCAGTCCAGAAACGCCTCGAGTTTTGTGTGCGTGTTTCAGCTAAGAGGTTCAGATATGTCAATTTTCAAAGTTTTTTTAGTTTGTCAAACAAAGAGCAAACCACAGAGTCATTTTCAGCATGTAGACAACATGTGTGGTCAGCAGCTGCTTTTTTTTTTTTACCAGTATGTGGATGTGTAAGTATTTTATATCTGACAAGTTAGAACATTGTAAACAGTAGCCACAGCTAAAAAAAAAAAGCCTGTAAGTGTAAGTGGATTAGACAGCTAAGAGACAGTGTAAGGTGGTTTTCTGGTGTCAGGATGAACCAGTCTATCGGAGACTGCGGGAATGTTTACGCATGGTCAAGGAAGGCACTGAGCTGGATGGACACTGTGGACATTATACCTGCTCGATAGCAACATATTAACATTGCTAAAGGATGCTTGAAAGCCCCAGGGCAAGACCTTCCCTTATGCTCTGTATGGCATCCACAGCTCGCCTGCAGACAAAACCTCAGAGCCTCCCCCGAACTGCACCCTCCTGTGTCTGACTCCTTTGTTCTAAAGTCCAGAAAGCCCCAATATGAAAATGTATGGTTGCTGTAAGTTATAATATGCAATGCTTAAGGATAACAGCTATATGTCACCACCCACCAGTGGTCTGGCCAGACATTCTATGAAATATTCCATCACTCCTAACTCATTTCATTTTTCCACTCCTCCCTGGCTTCCCAGGCCTATGACACTGTAAATAGTAATCCGTGAGGCTTCCGTCAGCCTGAAGATTGTGATTCCTGGAGCTTTCCTCTCTGTTTCCGAGCATTCCTCCTTTTGATGGTCGCATTGGCGTTCACGAGCACGGAAAGTTCCTTCCTAATTAGGGGTGCGATGGGGAAAAGTCTTTGGGAAAGTGCAGGCCCGTCCACATCTCAAGAGCGGCCGGTGCACCGCAGGAGGAGAGAAAAAAATGGACATTTTCTTGCAAGTCGTTGATCCGTATCATGGCTGTACAAACCTGACTGAGTGACTGGTGGATGGCTCTGTGTCATTTTCTCAAGGGGCCTGGACAACGTGCCAGCTCAATATGAGGGGGATTCAGAAGATGACCTCAGATGGGGGAGTGCCAGCCAGACATCACCGCCACTTTAGATCCCTTTGTCCCCACCAAAAGGCCAGAGACATTTAATAATGTGTGTGTTGTACCAACAAAAACTCCCTCTCAGTTGAGACCGGCTCCCAAAGTCATTGATAAAGTGAAAATGCCTCCGACCGAGAGTTTATTAGTCATCGCCTATGTACAAAGACCCGGCTGCCCTGAATGGAAATGATTAACTCAGCTGGCCCCAGGTGATGCTCACCCATGCATCCAGTCTCATTAGCCGGCACCGCCTTCCTGTCAGACCCTCACAGCCGCAGCTCGGGATGCAGAACGAGCTGTTGCTGGGAAACAGTAACCCTGTTAAAGACCTACAGTACAAATTAGGGATCAGCAGAGAGCAGAAGAACAAACAGCTCTGTGGAGGTGATGAAGTGTCCAGAGATTGACAAAGAACATGGAGTATGAGACTCTGTCGTGCTGATGAGCAGTGTAATAGATTACTTCCTCTATTCTACTGAAAATATCAGTTTCCTATGTAAAATCCCATTTTAATCAAATCTAATCTAATTGTCACGCAGGTAGTTTTCTGTGCTAGACGGTCTTGGTGAAGAGGGAGCTGAGCCAAAAGTCAAAGCTTTCGATTTACTAGTCCATCCAAGTCCCAACCCTCACCTATGGTCATGAGCTATGGGTAATGATTGAAAGAATGAGGTTGCGGCCAAAATGAGTTTCCTCAGAAGGGTGGCTGGGCTCAGTCTTAGAGATAGGTTGAGGAGATCGGACATCTGGAGGGAGCTCCAAGTAGAGCCGCTGCTCCTTTGTGTCGGAAGGTGTCAATTGAGGTGGTTCAGGCATCTGATCAGGATCCTCCTGGGCACCTCCAGTTAGAGGTGTTTCAGGCACGTCCCACTGGTAGGAGGCCCCGGAGCAGACCCAGAACACAGTGGAGGGATTACATGTTTCATCTGGCCTGGGAACACCTCAAGGTCCCCCAGGAGGAGCTGGAAAGTGTTGCTGGGGAGAGGTGTCTGGAATACTCTGCTCAGGCTGCTGCCCCCACAGCCTGGCTTTGGATAAGTGGCTGAAATTGTATGTATGTATGTATGGATGGATGGATGGATGGATGGATGGATGGATGGTAATTTTCTCTCTAGTTTAAATGTCTAGTGAAAAAAAAGTCCTCATGAAAACATCACAGGAACACTCAAACCCACTTTAACCCATGACGGAGCCCAGGTGCAATATAGAGCCTCAAAATTAGGTAACAATGTCTGACCCATCTTAAAACCCTTATTACTTCAGTTTATGATCTGCTTTAGTGCGACATATTCCCAGACAGATTCACAATCAATAAAATTTCCACACACTAAAAACCATTGGGGTCTGTGTTGCCTAGTTCACAGTCCGGCCCTGGAGACACTAAATCTGGAAAGAGACGTTGCTGTTGACTTCTTGCAAATTAGTTTTTCAATACTGTGAGTGCCACAAAAAAAATGCTACTAGCTGCAGGTGTATTTGAGTGGAGGAAGAGGGGATATTTGTATATATGTCCATCAGGGTCACATTAATACAGACCTGTAGTTGTTTTTCACCATGGAAACCAGCTACCTACACTACAGCACCACTGGTGTGAATGTGTGCCTACACGTGTGCTGAGGTGAGCGTTGGGTCACGTGTGAAACTGCTGCAGCTGCTGTGTGATTAATGAATCAGAAAGGTAAACAGCGGCAAATCTCAGGGATGGTATTGAACAGGAGGGATGTTGTTCCACAGATCTGCCCGTGGATCACGACTGCTGCTGAAGGAATTTAACACCGTGGTGATGTCCCTTCTTTGAGGAAAAAGAAAGTCACAATTAGTCTTCTCTTTCCTTCTAGAAGTTGTCGAGCCTGCTCATGATCTCTGGTCTTAAATTCCTTCTCTTTTTTTTATCTGAGATCACATTGCCTCAGCGTGCAGAGTCTAAAGTCATGGTTCTCTTTTACGATACATGACTGATGTGGCCGCAGGGGATAGAGCGGAGGTGTTAAGATATGGATGGGGTTTGATGGGGCACTCACATGCAGGGTCATAGCCAGGTTTTAGAAATTAGTGAGGGGCTTATTTACTGCATTTATGGAGGAGCAAAAGTTTTGGAATGTTTCCCAATTTGTTTGAAAAATAACTTAAGGTTTTAGAGATGTCAGGTATTCAGAAATGAAGCTATTTTAAGGTACAAATATGGAACTTTTACTTTGAAGTATCTCTAAATTGATAGTGTAAAAATGCTTGATTCTGTGTCTGTATGTAGTCAGAGATGTCCTTCACTCAAATGTATCGCTCATTGTCTGGAACTATTTATTCAAAATGTTCACAGCAATCTAAAAATCAAAGAATAAAGTCATTTTTTCTTTTAATTTACAAGCTACACAGGTAACTTGTTTTATATTTCGTGTGAATATTATCCAATCAATCTTATAGCCAAAGCAGCAGCTATTCTTCCTGAGGTCCATTGGTCCACACTGTCAACACCGTACTGTTGAAAACCAGATGTATTCACACATGTATCCTTCCAGTAACTTCGCCAAGTCTGTCGCCAGCTCTTCCCGTCAGCTCAGTCTGGGTCATTTTAATGCAACCAATGACTGTGATGTTAGTATATGGTTGCATTATAGTTATAGCGTCGGCTTACTTGACCAAGAAGATGCGATTGGTGGCTGACGTGACCGCAGTTATTTTTAAACAGTCCCTGAGGGCAACTCATCGGCTCCCTGCAGGCCACCAGCCACTCGCAGGCACCATGTTGGCTACTCCTGGGTTGGGGTGCAAAAGGTAGGGTCAGAGCCAATCAGAGGCAGAGAAAGAAGGCGTACTGGGTGTGCATGTCCAACAAGGGCATTTACCCTCTCCTGCAAAGATAGCTGTCTTAGGCCTGGTGTCCATGAAAGCATTTTTTCTTAGCTGAAATCGCCAGGCAATCCGTATGAAATGCCCAGCTGGGAGCGTTTGAGAACACTTTGGAGCGTTTTTCAACTGAGACAGTCGCTATATGGAATATCTGCAGAAATAAACATGTCAGTGCTCTGGATGGGGGAAGGCTGAGCAGGCAGGGAGAAAGGACGGTCTGTGTGGGTTCATGAGGGGAAACATAATATCTATACAGTATTTTAACAGATTTCTCCTCCTTTGTTGTTCAGCACTTGCACATATAAGACGTGACAGTTTGCCCTCATGGTACATGTCCCTCCTCCACTGTAATTTAACGGTTGAAGTGACAGTGCCGAGCTGGCATTTTTACCCAAAGTTGAACATTTTTCAACTCTAGCAGTTCAGAAAAAAATGTCCAACCGCCTTATTGCGCTGCTGGTGTTTGTAGTGCAGTTGCAAAGCATTAAAAAAATGTACTGGCCTCAGGAAAAAAAGCACTTTGGTGGACACGGCTCCTTATTGATAGCTGTCAGTTTCAAGAGGTTTCACGCTATCAGATACAGAGATTGGGTTTTTAGGTAATAAATTACCGAGGTCCACACCTTGATGACCTAACAGCTGGCTACGGCCATGCTCACATGTACACTGCTGTCAAAGTGCAAAGCATCAAAGTCTAAAGAAAGTTTAAAACACCTGCAGCTACACTTACTCTACACTGTGCTCTGCCATAATATCCTGCTGCCAGTATGTGTAAGTGATGTTGTTTTTACCTGCTAACTGTTACTGTTCACTTCACAACATGGCCACTTTTATTCTCTTACAGGTTATTCCACTGTAAAGACATGAATGTAGATCACTGCAGGGCACACTGCCAGTTCACTGACCCTGCATGTGAAAGTAAATAAAACAATGTTACTGTTTTAAATAAGGAAAATGAACACAGGGTATTTTGGCAGGTGGTGGTTACAGTTTCCACTGTTTGACAGCACAAATTAATCTCCTATCAAGATGATTATTATTTTTGTAGTTTTGGCCTTCATAGTAACATTGTTCTCACCAAATTGCTGAGATTTTGGAACATGACTTCATTACTACAACAAAGCCTGATGTGCCAATGTACATCAGATTATCGGAGAGGTTGTAAACAAGCCAACAGTTTTGGAGGTGAAACTGAAAGTGAGCGCGCCCAAAATGCTGGTAACAATCTCTCATTGCAAAGGAAAAGTGTGTGTGTGAAGCACTATGGCAAGTAAGGTCAGTCACAGTAGAAGCAGGTGTTAATGCAAATTGTAATGTTTAAAAATAAATAGTTTAGGTAATAATTTCACCATTCCTTTTTTCCTTTACAATAGTTTGGCTTACCTGGAAGCAGTGGTGCAGTGGTAGCTGATGAGGTGGGTGCACTCCTAGTTCAGAAAGTGACTCAGTAATGTCAGTTATAT
The DNA here is from genome assembly GCF_006386435.1 of Epinephelus moara. Taxonomy (NCBI): domain Eukaryota; kingdom Metazoa; phylum Chordata; class Actinopteri; order Perciformes; family Serranidae; genus Epinephelus; species Epinephelus moara. The sequence continues at coordinate 8,505,616 of NC_065527.1, forward strand.
ATCAATACTGTACTGTATCCATCTAAAGTTGCTAACATTAGCTAACAATAGCCACTATTTGCGTTATCTCACCGAAATATGTTAAATGACCACGACCTTTTAACACTGCATTATGTGGTGGTGGCATGTAATGTGTTAAATTACATGGTGGCAGTACGGTTGGGATTAGCAGGGCTTGACGCTAACTTTTTTCCCAAGGAGCACATTTGCTCCTAAGTTGAAAAAGTAAGGAGCGCACAAAGAACTTTAGGGGCACAATGTAAATTGATCAAATAATGTGTTTTCCGTAATAAACGTGATGCAAATAGACATTTACAAGCAAAATTATTTAATGAATTTGTATACAAAATGTACAGAAAGGTTTGAAGTTTTGAAAAAGTATTGCAGTTTAATTTTGTCTTTAATGTTATTATCTTATATATTATCTTTGCAATATGATTATCTTATATAATGTTATTACTATCCTAAAACATTCTCCAGTATTACTATCCTAAAACATTCTCCAGGTCCTCTGAAACTCTGCAGGACTTATTTCCACCCTGCCCTGCAGCGGTACCGTGGCGAACGGTCCCTAACTGCAGGGAGAACGGAGCAGGCTTCCCCGGAGGTCCGCCGCTTAACCTGGTCCATCTCCTCCGCCACACTTTGACTTATTTCCACGCTGCCGACAGTGGGACTTATATTCATTGTGCCGACAGTGGCTTGGAAAACCTCCCATAACTGTGTCACACGGGGAAGAGGGAAGAGGGAAGGCGGCTGGAGTTCCTCCAACATTTGCGGTTAGATTATCATATTTTTTTATCGACAAAAATATAGGCTGCTTCGGCTGATTTTTTTATGCGCACATGTGCCCCTAAATATTTTTTACAGTTCGCACACACCTATTTTTAGTTGCAAATGCGAGTGAAACGCTCACACTGTCGAGCCCTGATTAAGCATCAAAACTACTTGGTTAGATTTAGAGAAAGATATTTTTTGGTTAAAATAACAGTGTTTGTTATGTACGGGACATAACCACATCATAACGTGACTTAAGGGACGTTGGTATATGAAGTTAAAAGAAGTCAATGTTTACTTTTAATTTCACTAGGGCCCAGGGCGTAAAATTAACATTTTACCTCATCTGCCATTGGCTAGTGACCTCCAAAAATTTACCGGCCAAACATATTTTTCACCAGCCAAATAAAAAAATTGTGCCTTATTNGGGGGGATCAAGATAAAATAAAAATCAACCAGCCACCCTCCTCCCCTGACAGTCCCTCCATAAGTAAAGAACAGTCCCTAAAGTGCGGTGAGGTTTGTGGAAATGTTAACGGCTCGTTTCTCCTCTGACACGCTACATACCTGTGTACCGCTACGGCTCGGTTGTCCAGGTACTACTGGGCAGTCATGACACCAACGAAAGAGGAAATTACTGGACCTGGAGTTGGACTTTGTCGGAGACGGCTGGTAAGCCGTTATCTTGCGCCGCAGAGCACTATGAGCCTCCGCCGTGTTCCTGTCTGTGACCCCCGTTCAACCCACAACCTCCAGGATTCGCATTTCCTTTCTGCTGCTGGTTGAAACGTGATAATAGGGGCGCCCCACTCCACTAACTTGACGTGGAAATGAGCGGTAGTCTAGAAAACTGGCGAGTTTTTTTTTGTTGTTGTTGTTTTGGTTTTTTTTGAGGGCGCCCGTGCGTCCTCACATAGATTGCGCCCTGGGCGGTCGCCCACATTGCCCATAGCAAAAACCGTCCCTGGACACAGCTGGCAGAAATGGTCGAAGCACATAAAAAACCCACATGCAATTCAAAATTTTCCATCGGCCACTGGCGGGTGTGTGTTTTTGTTTTACACGCCAAACTCATTTTTTACCCGCAATTGGCGCTTGGCGGGTGTTCATTTTACGCCCTGCTAGGGACACAAACAGCCGTCTCCTGGACAAAAGTCCATTGTTTCTTTGACCCATACACCACCCTGACCTCCTTCCTACATGGACTGTCTTGCTCCTTATACTACCTTTGGTGTTGTAACATTAAACACCACACAGTGCATGATGTTGTTGAACTAATCAACTTTCCATTAGTATTATTTTTGGGTCCTGGCATGTAATTTCAACCACCATTTTATGAAGTGTAACAGGGCGTGGTCTTTTCACTTGTTTCTGTGAGATCAGGCTGTACCAGACCATGTGAAGCTGTAGCAGCATAACCCCTGAGTCTACTGAAGCAGGCTGTTTTCATGCACTGTTTGTACGCTTTCTTATGAAAAGTACATTCATGCATTCATTTTGTGAAACTGCTGTGACTACTGTTAGGGGTTGTGGGGGGTCTGGAGCCTATTCCAGCTGACACCGGGCAAGAAGGTTGATACATGGGGACAGACAACCATTCATGCTAACATTCACACCTACGGCCACTTTAGCATCACCAATTAACCTTCATGTCTTTGGACTGTGGGAGCAAGCCGGAGTACCTGGAGAAAACCCACGCTGACATGGGAAGGGCTCCCCCTCTTGCTGTGAGTCAACAATGCTAACCACTGCACCACTCTACTGCCCTCTTACTAAAAGTATTGCTCCATATTTCGTACATATCCTAGATAATCATGAGCCAGTAATTCAAGTGTAACCAAGGTATTTTGGAAGGCTGCGATCACGTGACCAATGCACTGCCAGGAGTAAAGAAGGAATATGTCTGGTAAGGTTGGGAGTTGGGTGGTGGATAAGTTACAAAACACAGGTCTTTCCCCAGGAGACTGGTGTTCAGAACCCTGTGAACTTTGAGTCACTTTATGGTACATCATCAGCATGTTTCTTTTCTGAAATCTAACTCTACTTTAGGTAAGTAACTTAAAGTACGTAACGTTATTCTTGTGGCGCTAATTTGTGGATTATCATATGAACCGCTGTGTTAGAAAAGGAAGATTGTATTGTTTCCTTTTTTTCAGAAAAAAACACAGTCCATCTTTAACATATACCTTTTAAACTTGGCCTGTTAGATTACAGATCGCTTCAAACTATGATATCGTTTGTTTCATCACTCTCATGATGTTTTTGCTTAGAAAAGAAATGCCAAGTTTTGGTCAAACCAGATACTTTTAATGTGATTTATGGCTCTGAATATTATATCTGTGGATGCAGCTATGGTCTTGGAAATAGAACAACAATAAAGCAGTGAAAGGATAAAAGTGAGGAGAAAGAAACACAAAGAGACAGAGAAGGAAAACAGAGAAGATCATCAGGGTCTCATCACTCTCAACTGCAAAGACTGACATGTGTGAGCTATTAGACTCTGGTTTCCTTGACAGGAAAAGTGTTGCTCAAGTGGTTTGGAGGGAGGGCTCACCACCACCACCACCACCACCACCACCACACCAACTGCAGCAGAGCAGGCCGCACACATTGCCCAGACATCCTCCATAACAGAAGGGGAAGTTGGCCGATTCTCCCCCAAGGCCACGATCGATGCTTCAGCCCCTCAGATTTTAGAATCTCCAAAATCAGTCACCAAAGGAATGTTTCCCGATTGATAGCCTGAAGCAAAACACTTAACGCAGCCCGATCCTGTGCTGCAAATCATCCACAGAATATGACTTAGTCCTGGGATCACAGGGTCACCATGAGGTATTTTTTTTCTTTTATTAAGGGATATAAATCACAAGGTGGAAAACAGGGATGAGAAGGAATAGCAACTGTTCTGTTTAAAATACAGATTTTGTCCAACAAAATGAATGTCACGAAAAACTCTGTGACCCTTTATGTTCCTGGCGTTGCCTTTCCACTGCACGAGGAAGTGATTGGAAAGAGAAATGAGTTTAATAAAAATTTGTTTGCTAATTCATTCCCTGCTGTCACTGAGGAATCACAAGACACTTGGGATTTATAATAATCACAGAAGCGACAGGGTTATGCTTATGTCACTTCTTTGTTAACCCAGAAAATGTATTCAAGGACACTTTCATGGCGTGTAAACCAAGGTTCAGACACCCTGCTAAAATGAGAATACTCACATTTTCAATGACATTTCATGTTAATTTGCAGTGACGCAGTAATGATATTACATTTTCCAGTAAAGAGTAGTGTAACTAATTACTAATAATAATAATAATAATAATAAGGTTAAAAAAGGTAAAAAGAAAGTTAAAAAATGCAACAAAAAAAAAAAATAGGTTAAAAAGAGTAAAAAAAGAAAAAAAGAAAAGAAAAGGTTAAAAAAAGAACGTTACTTAGCGGCAGAAAAAACAATACCGAAGATAAATGTGTTAGCAGGCAAAAACTACACAGTGGTAAAATAATAATAAAAAAACAACAGATTGCAGTGGAGAGCCCCATATACTGAGGCGAAAAAAGGGAAATGCAGTACTCAGCATGAGTGGGTTGAAAGTTATGGAGATAGAGACGGAGATGGAACAACTTTGTTTGACATTTTAAGTTGCACAAAGAATGTAAGTCAAGGCTAGTATCAACATAGATAGCGAGTTAATGCTTAGCTACATTAGCTTAACAACTAAGTATCTTTAACAAAAGCATTCATGTTTTTTGTATATTTAATAAATCATCACTCTGTTGTTAAAATGGCATTACATTTGGTGATGAGTGCTTGAAGTTTAGGACTCAAGGGATTTGAGTGCAAAGACTTCCCACCTCTGACTGGTTGTCCTGTTCCTTAAAAAAGGACAAATATACAACTTCAATTGATTGTAACAAACAAAACATTTACTGGAAACAAGCCTTCTCATGTTTAGGGGGAACTAATAGAGCCCATTTTCATTCAGATAACTTGTGGTGAGAGTTCAAGGGACCGCTTTTTAAATGTCCATGCCTGTTGTTGCCAAACTTAATTAGAGCTCATTCCCAACATGCTTTGCTAACATCGTCAGTATCAATGGCTGTCTTTGCCCTAGCTTTAAAAACTTTTTTTGTTGTTTCAGACAACAGCAGCATATTTAATGTTCAGACATAAAAAATAGTATCCTATACCTGAGCAGGACTTAAATAATTCCAGGTCAATTGTTTTGAGGAATGCCCAGCTGACTCTTTTATACGTTACTTTGTTTAAATTTTAAGACATTATCTCCATTTTTGACAGCACAAGCCTTGCCCCCACTTATGTCAGATTACCTTAAGCTGTAAAGTGTGTGTCAGCATCAAACCTGACAAGCACACATATTTTTCTTACATGAACCTCGGCAGCAGTCTTGAGTAGCAGCCCTGTCAAAAATAAATCCTCTCACTGTCCTCTGCTGTTTTAATGCCTTGAGGACAGCGATCTTCAAACCTCTTGTTGGGGTAAGCGCTCTGAGCAGAAACTATTTTCCAGTGTAAACACCACCTCCCAAAACCCTGGCTGCGAGGCAAGAAGATAAGCAGCAGTAATGATAAAATGTCCTAAAGCTCTTTGTTCTTGCTGGGAATGCAAGCGCACAGGTCACAGCATGGAATTTACAGAAGGCTCGCTCTTAATGAGAAAAAAAGACTTGTTGTAAATCCTTTGGCAAACTTAGTCATGAAACAGATTAGGGTGTTAATCAGCCATTATCACTATAAAGACAGATTATTAAGCTCCAACAAAAATCACCAAAGGCTCTTATGGCGTTAATGACAGTTGGAACAAACCGGTTATTGTTTCATATTTAGCAAGCCGCAGCTTTTAAGTGTAAAATGAGGGGGTATATTTTGAATGTACACTTCAAAAGCACAGCACAGCGTGCAGGACACGCTCACTCAACACTTTTTAAATTAAACTTCAGATAAAGTGACTATTAAGCACCATTACCCAAAGGTACTGGGTAATTACCACTTTCACTTCCCCCTTCAGGCCTCCTACAACTTGTCCCACTCGTGGCCCCTTGCTCTGCTTTGAAGAGAAAAAAAGAGATGACATACAGCTGGATCCACAGCTGTACGTCCCCTCCCCTTCAGTTTCTATAGCGGGGCTGCAGTGCGTGGTTTCCCCCAGAGCCTTCCGTCCCTGACCCCAGTAGGGAGCTTATGCACTGCTGGTAGGATTGGGCATGAAGGGGGATTTAACAGCCACAGGCCTGGAAGGCACAGAGGTGTTTCATATAAAATCGTCCCACATGGCCGTTATAACATCTCCCCCCCTGTGAGTGCTGGGAACTCAGGGGAGCTGTCAGCCTGGCAGGGAGGCCCGAAAAGTGCGTGCTGACAAAATTCACTCCTCCACAATAGCTCCCAATGTTTGCTCAGACTGGAAGCTATATCGCATGGCTTATACGAACAACAGGGGGGAGGGTGATTGAGATTTTACAAAGAAGCCTACTGTACTGTATTTAGTGGACCCGGTGCCATGCAGCTCCTACACGTGCTCTATACAGACATGAGCACACTTCCTCCATGCGTCAATAACAAACCATCCAGCTAAATGAGAGCCTGGTACTTTCCCCCAAGATCTATTGACATTTTCCACGATTAAAGCCCCTAAGTCTCTGTAATGTAATCACATTACTGCCCAAAGGTCTGTACTTGATTGCACTGAACATTTTCCCAAACATACTAATGTCAGCTGGCTATTTTTCCTTTCCTGAGCTTCTCAGAATTGCGTCTGCTTTACACAGAAATGCTTTGCCCACTAAGTGCTGGACCTTTAAGAGAAGTCCTCCGGTATTTCAAATGATCAAATTACCTTTTCTCTCTGAGCTCATACATACTAAAGGTAAAGTGGTGATCCACTATATATTGAATCATTCCCATCAGTCTAGATGTGTGCAAACGTCTCTTGTGAAGCAGTGGACTCCATCTATACTCACTCAAAGCGAAAAGGAGGGTTTAAACTTTGTCCAGTCACTTAAAGGACAACTTCGGTATTTTTCAACCTGGGCCCTATTTCCCCATGTGTATGTGTGCGTATGATTCATAGGTACAACTCGTTTTAAAATTGGTTCAGTATTGAGGGAGGCGGATGCAGCCGGCAGCCGCGACATATATATGAGGGCAAATGCGTCCTGTATAACTTTGCGCATTAAAAGTGCTTTTTTCGCCACTGACCGGTTCAGATCGCCAGTGCTATCTCTGTAAATAGCATACTAAGCGTTTCAAACATTGTTTATATAACATTACCTCCACTGTGTCTGTAGCTCTCTCTACTCGTGGGACAGCTGTTTTCTTGAGGAAAGAGGTGTTTCGGGATTGGATGTCTTCTCTTCTTCGGCTGGCAGTAGTCATCTTGGGAGAAGTGAGCACTGCAGACCCAATGGTCTGCAAGGCGCAGTGTCTGGACAGGAGTGTTAGCATCCATTTGTAGCACAACTAGCCACAACTTCAGCATCTCACCATCCGACAAAGGCAGTCTATGAAAGCTGTACGTGGTGTTGCGCGACATCCTGCTCTTGCAATTCGGATAAGCACAAACACGAACCATTGTTTTCAATCGATGCAGTAAAACTCTCAACTGTACTCCGGGACAACCAGCTCCACTCTGAGCACGCTCTGCATGGCTCTGTTTTCTTCCGGAAACAAGCAAAGCTCTTGCGAGATGACGTCACAGCCCAGAGCAAGTGAAGGGTCAGGGAAACGTTTACTATGCTATTTACAGAGATAGCACTGGCGATCTGAACCGGTCAGTGGTGAAAAAAAGCACTTTTAATGCGCAAACTTATACGGGACGTATTTGCCCCCATATCTACCTCGCGGCTGCCGGCTGCATCCACCTCCCTCAATACTGAACCAGTTTTAAAACGAGTTGTACCTATGAATCATATGCACAGTTGTCCTTTAAGGTGATGAATTCCTCCACTGTGATAATTCTTTCAGTGGTCTCAGACATGTGTTATCCATACCCTGCTGTCAGCACCTGTCTGCCCTTCTTTTTCACCAAATCCAGCCTGCCGTGATGGCATACGGAAACACCTTCTTCGCTCTGACGTCTACTGTTATTTCACATGGAGCCCGAAATGTGTTCGGAAAAAAAAAAAAAAAAAAGCTAGGAAGAAATGGAGGCAGCGTCACAAAGGCCTCATTGTTTGAGCAGTGTAATTGTCTTCTCAAATATTGCCACGGTGAATCTCAGAGACGGATGGCTCACCTGTTCTTTCCATTCAGGCGCTCTTCTTGGATCTTCCCGGAGACACCGCATCCTACAGCAGCTCCGCTGGGTGGGTTAAGGACATGGAAAGAGAAAATCCAGGAAGGTCACTCAGTTTTTTAACCATTCCACACTTCGCCATTTAAAACTTTTAGATGCTGTCTTCAGTATGAATCCAGATTTTTGCATTCGTCAGTCAAACATGAACGGATCCTCGAGCTGTGAGAAAAAATAACTTTATTGAAGATGCTTCAATACATTTGAATAAAAAATACTGAGAATACACTCATACATTGTCATGAATGCCAAAAAACACACACACACACACGCACACAAATTCCACTAAGTGAAGTTATGGTTTTCCAATAAGGAATTGAATTCTATGGAAACAAAACTCTTCAAAATCAACCTTTGCTGATCCCAATTTTTTAAAAAGACAGGTTCGCATTTTTTCAAGGCTGTCTTAAAACAACACTCACATGCGTAAAAATGTTCAAGCAGGTTTCTTCCTTCTTCTTTTTTAGTACAAAATCACTCCTTGAGTTTCCACTGACAGTACTCTGACTGTATGTTGTATAGAAGGTTGTAACTTAAAGATACAAACTTGAATCTGAATTTTTTAAAACCAAACTTTAGTCTCCCTGCAGTTAATCCTTGAGTGAACAAGAGAGACACAATCTTGCGATGGTATCATTCACTCTGGCTGTGATGCAGCAATCCGCACTTAAAACAAATGGGGACCAGGGGTGTAAAGTGGGGGTTACCTCCTTGATTTCCTTACTCTCAACTCAACTTACATCTCAACTACATACCTTTAAAGTTTCATGAGCCCAGAGCACAAAGTGGAGGAGGGCAATGGCCCCTTCTCTGCTTCTCAGTCCCGTACTTCTACCTTCATTGCTCCGACCACATCAATCTTCAAACTCGACCGTCATTTTGATGTCAACTACACACCTGAAACGTTTTGTGACTGCATCTTGCAGCACTGTGACGCTATCGCTTTGACTAAATCTTTCCACAGAAAGACACACAGACAGCCAGACAGACATATAAACACCTGGCAAAATATTTTAAACAGCTTCTGTGGTAGTTTCTGCTACAGTTGGTGTCACCATGACCACATTTTACCATAAAGACACACACACAGACTCATGAGGTGAAAACAATACCAGTCATTGCGACGTTGTCCCAGCTGGTAATTAATGCAGTCTCATTTGGCAGAGGATCTGAAGTGCACAAAATGCTTTGTTAAAAAGGATCCACAGCTATTGTGCAGATGGGAGTCGGTTTCATAAGGACTAAAGCTCAGCCTGTGAAAACAGCTGTATGAGGTGTTTTGTGGCTCTGCAGGAGCTTCAGCAAAAAAAAATCTTCATTTTAAAAGAAAGCTTGTGTTACAATTTACTATGATTTGAATAATAACTCAACATATTTTTACAGGTTTAAAGCCTTTGAGCCCTTCGTTACTATTTTACCTTTACCAGAATTTTTTTTTATGGGTATAATTACTATACTATATATGAAATATTCTGCTATTGAGACAGTGACAGTAAAGCAATCTGATTCTCCTGATTATGAAAGTGCTTCACAAATTATTACTGTCTTTAGATTATTTTGGAGACAATGTGGCAAACCACAGGACCAGGGTAGTTTTCTAAATAATATCCATATTGGACTTTTAATCTAAAGCAGCATAGGACAATGACATTTTGACTGTTAATCCCAGAGGAAATGAAATTGGGACACACTTCCTTTGGAATGCTACAACTGAAGTGGTTTTTATTTTTTTATTTTAGTTGTACATTTTTCTTATCAAACTTGTTAAAACTTTCCATAACTCCCATTAGCGATGTGCTCTTGACGTTCCCACAGAGCGCCTGACACGAGACAGGGAAAAATGATTAAAAGTGTGCGAAGCAAATGAGGACTTCAGCTCCAAGACTGGAGGGCCTTCCAGCTATCTTTAAAAGAGTAACAACAATCACAGTTATAATTTGGTAGAGATGGAAGCTGTTTGACGCTGGGCTCCAGTCTTAATCTGTAATGCTGTTTAAATGTTTGGTTTATTCTTTTTAGAAGAAACCCAAGTTCAATAGCCTTTGGTACAGAAAAATAAACCAAAAAGAATGGCTGCTGATCACTGCCTCATCAGTTTCCTTCAAAGCATTAAGCATGTGGAGTACATTGCAATTGCATGGTATGTGTCCTCACTGTCAAAGTCCTTTGCACACCAAGTCCGTATTTTTTATCTGACATTGTCTTGCACTTAAAAAAAAAAAACGACCTCATGTTATGTCAATCACATTTATACACTAAGTCCGAAACTGGAGATCAGAGCCCTGTAATGGGTAAAAATATGTGTATATAAATTCATGGGTATGAGCATGGGTAAAAATAACATATTGACATTTGGTCATGGACTTTCCACGTCCAGATACAACGCAAGTGTGTTGGTTGTTGATGTTCTGGGATGCCGTGTCAACTTCAGCCTGTTAATTGTCTTCTTTCAAAAAACAGTTCCATACAGTCTCTTCCAAAATAAATGCACTACATTGGTACAACACCATGACTTGACGTTTTTTTCCTTCAACTAACACAAGGTTGGGTTTAGGAAAAAAGACCTGGGTTTGGCTTTATAATCTTACAGGACACGAACTCCACTGTCCTGGGTAAAAGTTGGTGTTTGTTGGACCTATGCACCACCCCTCTCACCCGCCCCACTCGGACTTTCAGCGCCTTAACTTTTGATCTTATCCAACCACGTCTCCCCCGATGCAGCTGGGCGCTGCGTATCATGTCACCGTTAAAGGGTGGCTTTATTCGTTATTAGCCCCTTTTACACTGCCAGACTTTCGGTGAATGTTGGGCCATTTTGCCGGCAAGCTGCGAGCGTTTAGACACACAGCGCCGGTATCAGCGAGTTGGTCCGAGGTGCCCAATTTAGTACCCTTTTAGTTTAAACAGACCGAGGGGGCCCTCCGCAACGGGAGGGGCTGTTGATGACTTGTGGGAGGAGCTGTTGATGACGCTGCACGTGCGAGCCACTGGCGGTGGATAAACAGGANGCATTTTGCCGCACTCCCCGATTTTGTTTTTATACTGCCAATGCTGGAAGAAGACTGATTGGGCTTTCCTGCAAATTTGCACAACTCCTGTTTAAAAAGATCTTGTGTCTGATGCTGCAAGAGACCGGGCTGTGCAGGCGGGTGCGTCTTTGATTTAGACATAGTGATGGTAAATGGGTCAGTTCTGGTACTGAGCTTTACGTGCATGGGCAATTGCTTTTGCCTTTTCAAAAGTGGAGTTCTCTCCAGAGAGAACCAGAGGAAATGTGTCTTTCCATTTTTTCTCGTCTCAGGAACTTTGGAAGGTAGTGAAAGACAGATACATTATTGGTGATGGGCTTTTCATCTGATTTCAGGTCAATAATAATAAAAAAGAATGTCAGTTTTCCTTTAATGTTGCTATAAGGGTCAGATTACCTCAGCAGAGTTCTGGTGGGTGTGATGGCTGAGGAACACCTGTAATGTTACAGGTGTAAACCCTGACGAGGATCTTTAATAATGTCAGTATTGACCTACAGATTGCTTCCAAAGTTTTCTTGATAATCCTTGAAATTTGGCTCCTTTTGATTAAATCTTCTTCAAAATTAAAAAGTTCCTTTTGAGCTTAGGCACTTAGATTTAAAATGTGGAACACTGGAACCACTCAAACTGGTTTTCTGCTGTCTATATTTGTAACCTGTACTCTACAGACTGCCAAGGAATGTACCAGTATCAACATGTTTAAATTCCACTAAAGATTCCACCTAAATGGTCCATTCACAAACAAATCCAGCCTGTCCTGGCCTGATGTGAGCCTCCACTCCGGCGCTGGAGCTAATGCAGCGGCATGCTGTGTCACCGTTACTCTGCACCCTGGACTCAGGTGGCCTTACACCTTGTTTGGTAACTGTATCTACTTGGCGGCTGGTATTGCGTCTTGTGGTGTCCTGTGAGCCACGGTGCCATAAAGGAGCTTGTTTCCCAGTAGCACTCTGACTGAGTGGGACAATGGAGAAGCCTGGGAACTGAAACACAGTAGGCAGCCACTAGTGGAAACCCTAGAGCTGCGATTTGCTCCCGAGTCACTGCCTTGTGTTTGTCATTATAGTACCCTATAATGTAGATGAGCGTTCCCACTTAGAGTACTGTATGATCTAGCTGTGTCTGTGGAGGGTAGAAGCAGGACACAGCGTTTTCTCAATGGTTTGCCTGGACACGACCGACTGACTGACAAACTGACTGACAATATGCAGCTTCATGGAGGTGCAAGCCAGAGTTTAGATATGTAAAAGTGTTTATTCTTTTGCCAGAAAGAGATAAAGCATAGTTTTATTTTCGCAGATTTAACAGAGAGGGTTTTTATTTTTTTAGTTGTCAGTTCAAAGGCGCTTCAACTGGAGCATGCCTGTTTCCATGTGTGTTCATTTATACAGGTCTCCCCTCATCGAAAACAACTCAAGGGAATCAACCCCACACAACAGATAGTCTGAGCTCACCATGCAGCCTAACAATGAGTTCATAGTGTTTCAAGATTTGTCATTTTAAAGTACAATTCTGCCTTTTTTTTTTTTTTTACAACTAAGGCCCTTTTGTTTTAGTTCTATTATGTTAACTGTTTTTTTTTTTTTTACAACTAAGGCCCTTTTGTTTTAGTTCTATTATGTTAACTGGTCTGGGGAATGAGGGGAGGAATGAACAAGATAACAGTCCCAAAGTACATCTGTCTTTTTGTCTGTATCAAGACTTTAGGTGTTTGTTGATGCTGCTTAGCGATGCTAGCCGGTTACGATACGATACGATACAATGTGATACAATATGATAAAATACGATGTGATACGATACAGTACAATACGATACGATACAATGCGATGAGATATGATACAATACGATACGATGCAATGCCATACGGTATTGATGTGCAATACAGTAGGCTAGCATGTTTAGCATGTTGCTAGCTTGTTTGCAACATGTTTGATCATGTTTTTTGCCCAATCCAAGCTTTGTCATAGAGATGTCACTGTGTTCCCAGATCTCAGCAACCGATTGAAGTGATGGCTAAACTATTAAATAAGTTGTAATAAATCAGAGTTACCCTTTAATAATATCTTCAGTAGAAATAATACCTGGTCTTTATTGATAAAGACCTAATTTATTCCAGCCTATTCTCATTCCCAGTTTGTCAAATACGGATGCATGGTCAGGCCCATGGTGTGTGACATCGATACCTCTCTTTAGCGTCTTTATGAGACACACAGGGTTTTCAGTTAACTCGTAAACCCATCCTTGACAATATTTGACGCTGAGAGCAACTGACAAAGTTTGCGAAGGGCGAAAGGGAGCAGAATGGATGGAGCTCAGTCCTTAATGACTTGGCTTGGGAACCACAGGGTCGCAGGCTCTTGAGCAAGGCACTGAACCCCCAACTGCTCGGAGCACCTGTCCAAGGCAGCACCTTCGCTCTGACATCTCTCCATTTAATGCATGCACAGGTCCTGTTTGTACATGTGTGTGCATTACGGGCCAGTGTGCAGATGATAACAGAGTGGAAAAAGTGAACTTCCCCTCAGGGATTAATAAAGTATATCTTCTTCTCCTGCTTCTTAAAGACTTTCACCCAGGAAACTGCAGTGTGTGTCCCGTGTGATGCCAAAAGTCAGTGTTGTTTTAAGGTTTTGTCATTTATGTACGGTTGCCACACACGTCAAGTAACCAAACTGTGGGGTGCCCTGTGCGTCAGTGTCAGATGCCGAGGGGTGTGACAAAGTGTTGGTATTTGACAACCTATGAATGCCAAACGATTGTTTATTCTTTCAACTTTGCAAACCAGCTATGAGCTAAAATAATTTTTTTTTTTTTTTTTGTAAATATTTGCCTGGATGACAGGGCCTACCCGGTGCTCCGGTCCTCATCATGCAGCTGCTGCACAGAGAGGAATCCCTGGTATGATACAGTGGCACTCGTGTTTGGCTGTGCAGCTCTCTATCTCTCCAAGCTGTCTGTCATCTGTGATATTACTGATTTTGGCATGAGAAAAAACAGTTGCTCATAGCGCTGTGAACCAGACTTTCCTCAAGTGTAAATCACTCTGACTCGTCTGAGGATAACAAACATACACACACACACACACGCATGTATACGCATGAAAAAGACATAAAGGAGCTGGGTGATTGAGGATCTGGGGCTGAGACCGGGGTATTTCCTGAGGCTGTGATGGAGGAGTGGCCTGGCATGTCACTGCTTGGCAGCTCCCTGTCCGTTTGTCTCAGTCCATCTGCTAAACCATCATCAGCACTTCTCTTTTCTATGGCCCATGACACCTTTCCAAAATGACAGAGACTAGATCTCTGGGGAGATTAAGCCCAAATGCCTCATGCATTAGCATTTCTCTTCTTTGTTAATTCTCAGTGTCAGTCTTGGCTTTCTTTCCTTCCCATCACCACCACCTCTCTGTCTCTTTTTCTCTCTCACTGTCTGTCTTTCGGCTCCATCTGAACGAGTGCCACACTCCCACACAGTGAATGCTGTGAGCCACACATACCCTGTGACCCCGCCCGGCCACTGTGCTATAAAAAGCCAGTTAGTTTTCATCCAAACCCATGGAAATCAGTAGCAGCGCCAGCCGCCACCCTTACTTAACCCTCCAGTCTACTTCCTGCCAAAGACCTGCCATTTGTGCCACTGTGCGAGCTCTACAGAGTACAGAGTGTTGTGAAACTTCAACTTGTGAAGCATCTATTATGATTTTATGCAGTGTTGTTTTTAGCCAAGGCTGTACTCTAGATAGCTGTGCAAACAGTCTATGTAGTCATTTTTTTCTTGCAAAGTAAACAGGCCGCAGTCTTCATCGAGCCATGGTTACTTCTGTTGTTTAAAGGAATCCATTATGTAAAAACAGATCAGATTGTGTACTGTACCTTTCTCTTTTTGTTCTTTGGTATGTGTACAGTCCATCAGCTCTGGACAGCTTGATGTCACGTTGAGTATTTGCAGGATTTTTTTTTCCAGTGGTGTAGGAAGCACTCATATTTGTTTCATGGGTAAAAGTAGCATTACCACTCAGTAAAAATACTAAGCTTCAAAAGTAAAAGTAGCTACTCAGTGGAAGAAAGGTCCCTTTCAGAGTGTTGTATCATTATATAATATTAGAATAGTATTGCGTAATTGTGGAAAAAATAGATTTTGGAAAATACGCTTGTTCCATGTGGCACTACAACAAAAAATAAATGTTTAATTTCTGCAAACCACAGAGATGTAACATTTGTATTTTTTTATGTAGTGAATAGGTTGAAACTTAAAGACGCAAGAATGTGGCCACAGCGGTTACTGCACTCAAATTCAAAATACTGCCGCGAGTCCGGCTTCTCTGCTGCTAACGCTGCTGCCGGGATACAGCGGAGGAGGAGCTGGCTGCTAATGCTATGTACCGGGCCACTGCTAATGCTGCTTGCTGTGCTGCTAACGTTTGTTTCTCAAAAAAATCAGTCGGGTCAATGACCCACCTGCACATGGGCTACAATGTATGATCGAAAATGAATAACAGTTGAAAGTATTCGAAATGTCCATCCCCATCTAGCTGTGATGCTAGTTAGCCAACTTTGGCTAAAGCTTACCTGTCGAGGAGAAGAGTAGCCACTTTGACATCCGATTTCATATTCTTTTCCGCTTTCAACCGTCTCCACCGTTCAAAAGCATCTCCTATATAGACCCTCACTTTGCCTCAAGTTTTGTCTTGGCGTTTTTGGGAATCAAAACGAGGTCGTTTGGGTTTAGTCACACCATCAGCCATTGTAGCTCAGTCATAATTGGCAACCCGGATGCTGAGACTCTACTGACTGTGTGACTGGTAGACGGCGGTGGGTGGCGCAACAGGCCAAAACACAAATTCAAAACATAAACATGATTTGCGGACCTTAAAAAATGTTTTTTAAATGCGAATATTCTGGCTGTACTATTGTTGTCAGTGAGATCAGTATGTTATATTAACATTATTCCTTAGTCTCTGTGACATATTAGGATGATTTTAC
This sequence comes from Epinephelus moara, assembly GCF_006386435.1. Classification (NCBI taxonomy): domain Eukaryota; kingdom Metazoa; phylum Chordata; class Actinopteri; order Perciformes; family Serranidae; genus Epinephelus; species Epinephelus moara. The sequence continues at coordinate 8,521,713 of NC_065527.1, forward strand.
GACTATTTGCTTTAGATTTCTTACATATAGCTCCTTTAAGGTTTCACCAATATTGTGGTTAACGTATGGTAATGTTAAGACGCGAAAAACACTTGGTTATGGTTAGAAAAAGATCATGCTTTGGCTTGAAATACCAACTTTATAGGCACTTTCCTGGCTGGAAATGCCACCAATATCTCGCTAAAAGACGACCAATTTTGTTGTTTGTTGGTCTTGAACAGTGGTCTGGAGCTTGGCAGCCATCTCACCAAGGTGTTATACCATCCACCATCCCCTCCACTTCCTCATGACAAAGTCAGCTCATGCACATGTAAGCAGAACTATGTCACTTTGGAACCATTCTTATGGGGCACCCAGTAGCTCAGTGGGTAGAGTGGTTACCCCATCTACAAAGGCAATGTTCTTGCTGCAGCAGCTGCAAGCTTGATTCCAGCTCATGGCCCTTTGCTGCCTGTCGTCCACGCCTTGCCAGCGTCTTGATGCATCGGTATCTGACGCTGAAATCCCTGACAAAGTGGCGGTATTTGGCAAGTTTGAAGTGAGAATGGGCTGTAATACCAGGTCTTTCAAAGGGCCAAAGTCGCAGCTGTCCCAGCCAGAGTTCTGCACTAGAGGCTGACATTTTTTCGGGAATCCCACGGGTCACATGATTCCCGTGGGATTCCCATGGGATGGGAATCAGTTTCATTATTCGTCACGTGATTGAGACGGGATGGGAAAAAAAGTCAACGGGAGCGGGCGGGACTGGGAATCATAATAACAATAGTCAAGTTTTTATATACAAATATGCAGTTCCACAATGAATAAATGCTATTTCCTTATTTTTAATATAAAGCTGGTCGATTTCTTGTCTTGTTTTGTTCATTTTTATTCTCTCCTGGCTGGCGGCAACCAACCAGCAACCAGCCACCTGACCAGGGCATGACATATATGGATGCTGACGCACGGTGCAGCCAGCCGCCAAAATGGAGTCGGAGGAGTTAGGGAAGGCAGCTTTACAAGTGAAAGTGCAGGAAAATGATCCGCGCATCACCCTGACAGAGCTTTCGGGCAAGTTTGGAGTACTAAAGTACTAAAGACTCGAGAGTGACGGCGTTAAATCTTTATATGCTGCTTGTAAGACGTGTAAAATTCACATGGGAGCAGGATGGGACAGGAGTCATTCTTGTGGGATTGGGACGGGATGGGATTATTTTTGTGGGAGTGGGATGGGACAGGACTGAAAATCCACTCCCGTGTCACCCTCTATTCTGCACTAGGTCGGTTACCCATGGGTACAAGCTGTGTAACAGGTAAAAGCATGTATATATATATATGTTCAAATTCACAGGTACGGGAACAGGTAAAAATGAACTACATGCAGGTGAGAACAAAAATATATTTTTTATCTTTCAGAATAAAACACATGAAAAGATGTGTGGCATATGTGTAATATTTTAACATCCTAATCACTCTTATCAAGCCACAATTCTTTTTACTTCTAAAGTCAAAAACACAAGTTGAACCTTTGACCCCGTCGTCACATTCGTCACCAAAGTAGTGGACTCCAGTGTTGAAACTCTGCAACCTGAGGATGAGGTGGCAGTTCAAGACAGCCGAGGAGGATCCTGTAGAGGTTTTATGGTGGTGGAAGGAGCATGCTAAAATGTTTCCTAACCTGGCAGTGAGCGCGCAGAATGATTTCGCCAGTCCACTATCGAGCGCAGCCAGTGAAAGAGACTTTTCCTCCGCTGGATTTGTAATTCAAGAACGGAGAACCCGGCTTAATGTGAGTGACTGTAGTCTGCGTGTGTTTAATCACGGGTCAGCCATAATGACAGGTAACGGGTCGGTTCTGACAGTGAGCTTCACAGGTAAGGTCGGGTGTAGGTTTTCAAAAATGGATCCATGCAGGACTCTGCATTATTACTGCACAATGCTACAACCACAACTAGTGGTTCTGAGAGTCGACTACTCTGTGAAACCGCCACTTTCCACCACTGCTTTTTTCTTAAGCTTTTCACGGAGTTTAATAATCACAGGAGAAAGACATACTAATTTTTCCACCACCAGGAGTTTCAATCATCCAGAATATACTGCAGCCATAAAACAGTTAGTGTTGTGTCTAAAATTATTTTGAAGACGAATGTACAAAGTCAGAGACTGAAGTAGATGAGACATGAGGAGACACAGGAGGAAAACCAGAGAGGTAAAATAGACATCATCGCAAAATAACTCCTGGAATTCAGCGATGATATATGAAACAGTGTCAGAGCTGGCGCTTACTTTCATATGCACGACTGCAGGAGGACAGTTTTTGTTGGCTGCTCCTCCTGAGAGAAAACCCAAGAGCTCTGGATGTTTCTGCACTGCAGAGGCCTGGTTTGCCCTCTAGGGGACACACGCTTGAGGCTAAACTACAGCATTATGACCCAGCTCTCCATGGGGAAAAGGAGGCAACATAAAACCAGATGGATTTGGTGAAATTAAGTTATTTATTGCTTGAATTGGCCGTAAGTAATTTAGATTTACAAGTTACAAGAAAGGGAGGCAAACTACAAAGGAAGAGGCACTGAGGAAGCTGCTTGAATCAAATAAATAAATTCAACTAACTCAGTTTAATCAGCTTATCTGACCTCCCTGACTCTTACCTGTCCAAACCCTTATAGGATATGGACAGATCTAGAGACACGGCAACAACTTGGCTGAGAATGTACAGCTTCTCTGCTGAAATTGCATGTTCTAAGTTGGAGAGCTGGACCGGGTACCTCTCCAGTCAGGTTCTTAAGGACAGCAGCCAGAAAGTAAGATGGGCGTGGTCTCGGCATCTGGACCAATCTCACGCAGACATGCAAACGGATTAGTCACAAGGGGTGGGCGCCGGCCAAGGCCGTAACACAGCAGCTAATTAAAGTTTGCGAGGCGAAAATAAATGTTGCTCATATGTCACTGCTGGGGAAATCAGATTTGGGCTGTGATGTGGGCAGTCTGTGAGAGGGTCAAGCTTTGAACAGGAGGGAAGATGGATGGAGTGGTGGAGGCGGCGGGCGTGGAGGTCGTGAAATGGAGCGGTGAACCAAAAGCCTGAGTCAAGAGTGTTTATCCTCCCTTTCCTTTCATTAGGGACATTGGTTGGCCATAACTGAAGCATAGGTATACAGTAATTCACATAGAATAATACACATTTGGCCATAATCAGCCGACTCCTAAAATATTTTATTCGTGTGTGTGTGCGTAACAAAAAAAACTCTCCTCTCTGACTGACAGGATCTACTTTTTCTTGTAACTTTAGTACAAACTGTGATTCTATCAATGAGTGATCCACATAGAGTTAAAAGTGGCTCTTCATTCAGCTGATGAGACAATCTGTCTTTTCTTAAGGCCAAACACATGGAGGAATGTTCTCCTCTTCCTCTCTGCTGGCATGTGAACATCTCATCCAACTTCGCTAAGTATCACTTTTGAGTGTAATGACAGCGTTTCTGAGCAAACTGTGTGCATTTTATATCGCAGTGGAAAGACTCCATACTGTGAGATGCAGCGTCTAGAACACGAGATGTAGTCTTGCTTTGTGCCAGAGAAAATGTAGGGTCACGCTTTCTGCATTTAGTTACTTTCTTTGTTAATGTGTGGACAGGTTTATTCAGAAAGGACTACATTTATGGAGGGATTCGTGCTAAAGACTCCAGTAAATGTCAGAAGAATTTTCTTTTACATGTAAAGGGATGTGTCGAGACATTAAAGGAAAAACGAGTTGTTTTTTTTGACAGACTGGGTCTTGTTTCCATAGTTTTCACATAGTGGATTGGGACAGTTTTACTGAAGAGCCCGAGGGTGCGACTTCAGGCAATATTTAAGATATTGAAAATATTGTTATTTTTTCTCCTCTCTGGAAATGAGATGAAAAGTTTGCCCTGCAGTCTCAAGTTTGTGTAGTAAGTATGAGGATGGAGGGAGGACATGTTTAGTCTAGCTTAGCATAAAGACTGGAGGCAGGAGAAGCTAATGATGGAGGCGTTTGCAGAAGCATTCGGTGTTGTCAGCAGTCGTGATAGTGGACATTCTTCTAATGATGGCATAGCCCTACGTGGGAGACCAATCAGAAAGGTTGAGAAGAAAGCACTTTTCAGAACCATGAGACTTCTGGTTGTGTTAGGTAGGCCTAATATAAATCCATATTGCTAATCGTTGTGTACAAAGAATCCTGGTCATGGGCAATTATTCATATTGGGCTATAGGGAGGTGACGCCAGGGTGCAAACCGAGTTACCACTCCCATCTTTGGTAGAGTTACGGAGATTTCTTGTCCCGTGCGAATCAGACATTTATATTACAGACATCCTGTGGTGAACTGACATTAGTCCACATCCCTATGTAAAACTAGTCCAGTCTGAATAGTACTAAAGAGGAACATTGCAGTATATTCCAAACTAGCGCATTTCCCATAAATGTAGCCATTGTGACTGTGCGGCTCAGGCTAGCTTTGCACCTCTGTTGTAGAGATTTAGCACACACGCTAAACATTGTGTATGCATACGTCTCCTGCAGCAACATGATTTTTACATGAAGCTTTTCAAGTGAAACTAAACCCAAACAATGACGTTGTGGGCCGTGACACCAAAACAACTAGTAGGCAGCAAAGTTACTTTTGGGATTTCACAAGGTGAACCCAGACAGTGTTGATGCCGATCATGTTTCCTTTCCGAGTAGAACCAGAGCCGCCATTAGTGAAGGAAGCTTTCTCTCGTCTCACATAACATGTCTAAAGCTATCCAGGAAAGCCAGCCAGGTGGCCTCTCTGACCTCATAAGATGATTTCAGTGATTTATTTCTCATGTTTAATTATTGCCAAGAGAAAACAACTGTAGCTCTTTTGTTCTGGTTTAATTATGTCTTCTTGTTTAATCTGACAACTTGCCATAGTTTGAGAGAATTCGAGTGGTGTGATCAGTTCATTTCTGCCTTGTTTCAAGTGGAATCATTCTCCCGTCGGGCTCCACTTGACAGATCTCAGGATTGAAAATGAGATTAGATAAAAAATATGTTGCTGTGATTGTGTTCAGATGAAATGCTGATGAAAACTTGTGTTGGGATCACAGATAAAAAGACGTTATCTGCTTGTTAGTAGGAACTTTCTCACAGGACAGTACAGGATCTTGGTCGGAGGAGGAAGGAATGGGATTTCACCCCGAGGATCTCCTCTGGCATGTGTAGACACACAGAAAGCAGAATTTCACAAGAAGCTGACAACAGCCCGGGAGGAATTGATGAAAGTGTTCGTCTGTTAGATACTTGTTTCCTTGTAAAGTTCTCCAGGACATTATCACCTTTTCTTGAGCTTTTGTTGCACTAAAATTAATCTGACAAACCAAATGGGTTTTGGACCCTGCCACACTTCTCCACTTGGCCCCTTGATGCCTGCATTTATCACACTTTGATGAAATGTTCTGTCAATCCTGCTCTACTGTGACTTACTGATACTGGACCGTGTTTTGTTGTTTACCAAGCTGGAAGGAACATTAATGCACAATCTTCTGGGATTTTAAAAAAAAATCACTCTGTATGAAAATACCTTTTCCACCTGATACCACTTGTACCTCACAATGTCTCCGTGGTGTTTAATAAATAACTACTCACCTCTTTCTACTTTTCAACATCCCCAGATTTACAATCCCTCCTCTGGTGACTTTTGGAGTGTGTTTCATATCCTCTCTGACCCCTCAGCTCTTATTACATTTGCAGTGCGCAGTGGCTAAGTTGTTAAGTGGACACGCAGTCACGCACAGCTCCGGCCGAGGCTGGATGAATCAGAGCTGCAGGGACGGCGGGGTCCGCAAGCCTCGCTGATCATGATTTTGCATATGGCAAAACTGTTTAAATGATCATCCCCGTTCTGTGTTCACTGAAGCAAATGAAAATGATAATATGCATTTGTGCAGCAACATCCTAGACCCGATGAGGAACTAAAACATGGGTGCTCTGAGCCGATGAGCAGCTGGTTATCTCTCTGTATTTCTTTAATATAAGGTACAAAGTAGATTTAAATAGTTGTTAAAAATAGAAATTATGGAAATGAATCTCTATCAGCACATGGGCAGTTCTTTGCATGGTTTTAAACTCTAAATGGATGTTTGTTAGAAATGCTGGGTTCAATATTAATATTTTATGCATGCATCCATATATAGCTTTCTGTTTTTTCATTTCTATAACTGTGAATGAGCCACTAGGGATGTGGGACTGGGTCAGGAAATACCGATGTGGAAGGCAGTGGCTCTCCCTAGGATTCCTCTGGCTGGGAGGCCCTCTCTGACTGGCTGCACTGGAATCTGCAGGAAAGAGGAAACAGGTCGGCTAATGCACCTAGTGATCCCTCTCATCAGACTGCTGCAACCTTTCAAAGGCAGAGAGGGAGACAGAGAGAGAGAGAGAGAGAGAGAGAGAGAGAGAGAGAGAGAGAGAGAGAGAGAGACAGAGAACCAAATACCATTTTTTCCCAGAGAGGAACTAGGGCTCAGCATTCCTGGCATTGCCACTAGCCTCCAAACAATCCATACTCTATCCTGTGTGTGCTGGGACAGTGAATGGCCACAGTGTGTGAGGCTCACAGGCCCAGTTTGCCCGGCGAAGGGAGAGCAGCCAACGTTGCCGATGCACTCAGAGCCCCACACCCGGCCCAGCCTCCGTCCCCAGCCGCTAAGCCAAACACTGACATGTCTGAGACGGCACTGTTGAGCCACCGCACAGGCCCGACCACTGCTGAAAACACACTCCAGAAAATAAACAGCCCGGGGCCCAAGAAGAGCAAATATTTGATCAATCTGAGAAAGGCCAGCAAAAGGATGAATGTGCAGAGGTGGTGGAGGAGAGCGAGGAGAGGAGGGCAGCAGGGATGGCTGGAGATGAAAGGAGCCACCATTGTATGAAACACAGTTTTTAAGGTAAAATGCAACTTAAGGGACTGTGATGGTCCTTAGTGAGAAGTACAAAAATTCAAATGAGGTAGAAGATAAATTAGAGCGAGAGTGATTTTAACTTAATGCAGCTGATAATGAAGCACAAAAACACCAAACTGTGAATATCATTGATGTGTTTGACAGCAAAGAAGGGCGACAGAATGAACAGTTTCAATAAAATAGCTCTAGAGAATGCAAAGAAAAAAATTTAACAAAACACGTGTGAGGTGACGTATTAAGTGAGACTTACACTAAGGACAAGAATTCAGGTTAAAAAAAAAAGTGACCTGGGAGTCCAGTTTTTGTTAGGCTGCCTCATGTAGAGCATAAAGTTTATTCTCAACCTTGGAAATACCTTGGGAAAAAAAGTTCTCTACTCAAAGTCCTCTTACTACATTTTTTCAGATTTTCTGCAGCTTTCAGCAGCATCTTATGGCCTTCATCAACAGATGGAGTTTCCTCAGTTGCCATAGCAATGGCTAAGCGGTCATTCCATCATACTTAGGTCATGTGATGTGGTCATTAGATGTGGATAAATCATGCACTGTATAAAATAATGGACGTAGCCACCATGATGTTACCCATTGCTTTGTGGACTCTCGTTTTGAAGCCTCTGGTTTGACATTTTGGTCGTCGCCATCTTGTATTTTTAAAAACATAAGTAACCATATTTGGATCAGAGGGTGGAGCCAACCCTAACACTAGCTGCTAGCTTGGTTAGCATGGTGCATTTACACCCACGGTTAACTGTGATAATGCTAATGCTAATGCTAATTCTCACAAGCGAAAAACAGGTTTAAACAGATTAAAACAAAATGTGCTTACCGGAAAAAAATCTGAATCCTTAGAGGGTCTTTTAGAACAATCAAATGCTAAACAAGACATTTCGTGAAACTTTAATTTACTGAAAACACGCTGAAATAGTGACAACTACCTAGGCTATACTCTGAATCTATATGTACGTGAAACTGGGGTTACATGGTGGATAAATTACCTTACCAAGTCACTGTGGTAGCAACTTGTCAATCAAAGGCACCCACCTGTCACTCAAAGCTGCAACACCCTTAATTGTGATTATATAACTATAACCTTTAATGAAATGTAAATGGGTGTGTTATAGATATATATATGTATAAAAAATGTACCAGGCTGTAAATGTATTTAGTTCTGCTTTAAAGTTAAGTATGTTAACTTTGGGCTCTGTGAGACTGACTTGCTTTTGGAGCCAGCCTCAAGTGGCCATTAGATGAACTGCAGGTTTTGGCACTTTCATCCTGGCTTCTTTTTCAAGGTTGAAGCTTGAGTGAAAGGTTCCATAAAAGCTATTAAGTAGAAGTTTATTTAAGATGTATTTTCCTTTTTGTCAAACTACTATTTCCAGGATCAAAAATAAACCTTCACATTCAACTGATAAAGGCTGTGAGCGACGGTTGAAACCCCCCAGAAAAAGCTAGTAAGTGAACTTTCAGGGGTTTGTTGTCGTTTTGTTTTTTGTTCAAGTTCCTGTGAATCTTTTCTCTCAGTGCTGCCAGTAATAACACCTCACTTTGGTTGCACTTCCATCTGGACAATCCGGTCTAACTCCAAAGTTGTCAAAATCTGGCACTTGGGTTGTGACTTCCAGCGTCAAACACTGACAAAAAAGCAGTCCTTGAACATCGACATACATGACCGGTCAGTATTATACTTTAACAGTGGCCAGTGACATTATTGAAGGAAAGAAATGTCAATATGCAGTGTTGTATCGATCTAGTATGTTTATTTTGGAAGGGACTCCAGTAAATTTATACTGGAGTACAGACTGCTGTGGACACACCTCTGACAGACAAATTATGTTCCAGTGACATCTAATAACATAAACAGTACAAGGTGTGACAAAATAAGTAAATGATTTGTGTGTGTTTGTATTTGTCACACTTTAAATAGGTCAGTTGTGTTGCATAGAGCGCAGTAATTATGACTCAGCTAATCTGAATGAGTCACTGTGTTGGAGCTGACGCACAGAGATATGTTACACCTACCCGTATTCTCTAACATGCTTCTTTTGTTCGCCAAACACATCCGTCTGCATGCAAAGTAGTTCAAACGCTGACTAACTTATCACTGTGACCCTGGGCTGTTAGATCTTTAGAACGAGCACGATACCTGTAAAGGGGGTCAAACATCCTTTGCGCATACGAATTAAGAAAATTTTCCCACCTTGAAAACAGAACTTGAAGTAGGCACAAGAGACAAGCAGCAGTTTGATCATAAACAATTCCCTTATTCTAATTTTCTTTCTTTCATGTCTGTGTGTGTTTAAGGCGTACGTCACCCCCAAAAGGAACATGTGTATATCACTCACTCAAGAAAAGTTTCTTAAACCTATCTACTCTCTCTTCAAAGCCAGAGTCCGCTGACAAAAACAGTAATTTTACCTCTCTGAACACGGGAGCTGCTGGTCTATAGCTAGCTCCATCAGTAGTTTGTGTAATTGTGTGAATTTAAACTAACCCTTTAAAACACCAAAGTCACACAGCAAAAACTAATTGATCAAGGCAGCAGTAGACCAGTTTTTGTCAATGGAGTCTGGCGTTGGAGAGAGAATCAGTAAGTTTCACTTTCTATTCAGTTCCCCATTAGAAAGTACAATGCGACTGAATAAATGAGACTTGTATATTACTGCACAAGTCCTGTGAGAGTTTGTAAGTGGATGTTTAAATATAGTTTTGCTACTGTTGAACATGAACCCCTATCACGTCAATTCATCAAAAATTTTCTGTTTCTGGATTCCTCGCTCATTGGTGGCCTGCAAGAAAAACTATGTTTCTTCACAATTCAACGTAACACAGGGTGATTAATTGAGAGGGCTATTGAGGGGTGAAGTGCTTATTAAAGAACTGGAGCCAGATTAGCTTAGCATAAAGACTTGAGGCAGGAGAAAACAGCTGACCAAGCTTTCCCCAGAGTTTTAAGATTTGCCTTCCAGCACCTCTAAAAATCAATACATGTCAAATCCTCATTGAATTGTTACCTAATGGAAAGTCACTATACCTATTACTTGCTTTTGGACCTTGTCTTTGTTGATTTTGTTGGACTGTTTTGTCAATATCTCTTCAAAGAAATAGTCTTGAGCAAGCCAGCCGTTAAGAAATACAGGCAGGGGGAAGTGGTTTCCAACACTTAAAACCCGCCCTAGATTCCAAGGGAGCCCCGACCCACACTTTCAATGAAGTGGAAGATGAAATTTCCCAGAACGCCTTGCGAAGTCATCAACTTCAGCAAGTTTTGGAAAACAGTTTGTTACTGTACGATCGGAATGTAGGCTACAAACAACAGATGGTTGGACTAGCTTAAACTCATCAGCAACTCGGTTGAACACAGCGTTAAAATATTTAAACAAATCGACTTACCCGCACAAAATCGATCAGAACTAGAAGACGTCGTAGGCGCCTCCTGTTTTCAGCATTTCTTCTCTTTTGATTCATGAGACGGAGAAGAATAAACATAGCACACGCCACAACACAAGCGCTGGAGACGGCATTGTCAAACCTGAATGACTACTATTATCTTGGGTCGCTACTACGCGTGACGTATGCCTGCACGTCGGCCATGCCGTTTTGCATTAAGTGGTGTCTCATTTTTTAGGGAAAGATCTCTACCCTAATATTTCTCACTTTCCTCATCAAGGGTTATCTCGCGAACGAAGTGGAAGATTTAAGGGGTAGAAATGGGATTGNCTATTATCTTGGGTCGCTACTACGCGTGACGTATGCCTGCACGTCGGCCACGCCGTTTTGCATTAAGTGGTGTCTCATTTCTTAGGGAAAGATCTCTACCCTAATATTTCTCACTTTCCTTCTCATTTCTTAGGGAAAGATCTCTACCCTAATATTTCTCACTTTCCTCATCAAGGGTTATCTCGCGAACGAGGGCACTCGTTACCAAGTGGAAGATTTAAGGGGTAGAAATGGGATTGGGCCTTAGCGTTGGGCTGGGGTCATCTGTACCTTTTGACCGCTCCCCTGATGGCAGGCTTGGTCTTGAGAAATATGTTTATTTGCTTTCTTGCCAAGAGTTAAATGACAAGCTCGACACCAATCTCATGCCTGTAGTCAAGTCTGCACAAACAGCCAGGGGGCGATTAGCTTAGCTTAGCATTTAACAATTACCAAACCTGGCTCTGTCCGTGGTTCAAAAATATAATAACATAACTCATCTAACACTCAGTCACAAAATAATCACATTCTGTCAAACAGCTTAGGTTTAATTCCACAAAAATCTAGAAATGCAAAAATTGCAGTTTCACCATTTGTTTTATGCTGCAACAATCTATTGGTGAACAGCAGCAGCTGGGCACAGCGGCTTTCTGGAGTCAGTATAGGAGTAGTATATTTGACAAAATGTCAAGGTGGTCCTTTACAGGCTGATTTTATTGGATATCCCATTAAATTTTGGTTCTTATGCAGGACAAAATCACCCTTGATTGATCTTTGTTGCTCAATGCACTTCCCAGAAATCACTTGTCAATCAGGATGACACTGCGAGGCTTTGTTTTCAGCCATGGATGTCTAATGTGTGAAAAAAAGCAAATAGAAATACTTCCATGACCTGTTGCTTCCGTATATTTCAGCCCTAGAGAGAGCAGTGATTTCGTCCACATGGAAATGCTTCAGTGTGTTTCTGGGAGCACAGCTGATTGCATAATTGGCTGTTGACCTTACGATCATCACTAACTGGAGTTTATTGTTCCCTCTCTGTTCATTTATGATTTTATTCCTGGCTGTGATCTGTTGTAGGAGTCCACTGTGGCTGTATCAGTGAGGTAAGTGTTTCTGATAAAGTACTTACCCTTCAGTTCATGACACTCATGAAGCTAACAATCGGCTGCAGCTACACAGCTGACCTGCAGATTATCTGACATGTGACCAGAAGGGTTAAGATGTGATTTACCCCTTCCCCCCAGGCAGATCCAGAACCCGCAGAAGTTTTGATGAAAACAGAAGCAGGCCTGTCTTTCCCCCACCTGGGCAGATCGGATGTCATCCCCTCGTGCTTACAGCAACTCAAACTGAAGCCCCTGCCTTGTGGCTTATCCATCACCCTCCTTTCCTCCTCCTCGGCATGGAGCCGTGATGCCATTGCCTGCTGAGCCATATTTCACGAGGAAACATCAACACTGCCAGCGAAATGTTGCTTCTCTTTGCGAGTCTTGATATACACTGTGTGACTCTGGGAAATCCAGTTGAGAGGAAAATGAGCCCTGGGGCTGGCAGGCGGGAGGCATATGCAGTATGTTTAAAATAATACAGTTTTAGACCTGATGTTTTATGGGAGTCGACGCACACATCCTATATCTTCCAAACTCCATCAGGATCCTTTGAAGCAAAAGCTGTAATGTGAAATCTTACTTGCCTGGATGCTTTTCTTTTTGGGTTTCAGAGGGAGCGTATTTCATGTTCAGGAACGCCAAGTCATGAAAGGCAGGGATTTTTTTTTTGAAATCCAAATAATTCCAGATCAAGCAAACATGGCTCTAAACTTTTCCCAATTTTGATCCCTGATTTGCAGACTCATGGTTGTCTTGGGCCAAAGCAAAGCGTCTTTTTGCCCATCCTGGCTGCTGTCTGCATATCACTTGGAATCAGCGGACAACCAGATGTGTTGAGGCTTTTTATTTAGTTATTTATTTTGAAAGAGGAGATGGTTTGTGAGTAATATGGATGTGGGCATCATGGGGAAGCATGGTATACCTCGTCTGTGTGGCTCTGATCATTATATAACACTGTTATATAAGCTGTCTGAACCCAACTGATAAACAAGACCCACTGTAGAGTATTGGCCCAGCTGGGTGCATTGAAGGGTTGGAGTGCCTGGACGGTAATCAATCATTTCGGGAGAATTTACAGCCGTTAATTATTCAAGTGGAGAGCTGATGTGGTTGGCAGTGAAACTGTCTGCTAACTCTGATTTAACTTTCAGAGCCAAAGTGAGCGCCAGGAAGCCATGAGGGATCAGAGCTCCAGTCACTTTGGGCTAAGAAGATCCATATGGCAGGAGCAGGGGGCCAGATTTTTCCAGGTTCCCCTCTCTGTTTTCCCATGGCCCCACATTGGAGGAGCCTCTCACGGCGTTAAAAGAAACAGCCCTTCCTCCACACCCCTTGTTAACAGTCAGTGGCCCCATTTTGGTACAGTTGCCATTAATATTTATGAGAGGAGAGCTCCTCGCAGGGGCCCAAGGGTGACAAACAGTGTGACCTTTCAGAGGGCCAGTGTTTACTGTGGCTGTCAGGAAACCGGTGGGATAAGGGAAGAGAGCACCCCCGCCCATCTTCCTCTAAACCAAATGAAAGCAGGCTGGTGTTTGGCCTGAGCAGATGTTGGTACGATACCATTAGGTTTGAAGCCCTGACATCGGCTCCAGCAGCTGTGTGGAAGCCCTGTGAGCTGAAATCCTCCTCTGTGCCATTTCAAGACGTGACATTTCCATTCAGCAAATCTTTCCCGAAATTGTGTCGTGCGCTCACACGGTGTCTCTTTTTGTTTATAGTCTACACCCTCAGTGGTCTGGGACTCTCTCTTAAAAATACAGTTCATTATTTTCAGTGTGGGAGTGACTCAACAGAATTCGCCGCTCAGCCGTCTGTGTTCCAGCCCTTATTTGTCATGAAAACAGAGACGAGGCCTCTCTTCAGTGTCTGTGATGTTGTCTGTAAATTATAGGTTACTCACTAATTTGTTCAAATAAAGCGGTGAGAGCAGTGGATTCATATGAGAACATTTCTGTTCTGCTTGTTTTGGAAAAATAAATTCAGCTACTGGAGGAATTATACAGTCTGTGTCAGCCCAGGAAAATTATGACTTGCTCGACTTTGTTGATTGATTCATCACTGAGCTGGCCTTCATGGGGAGCTTGGTGAGATTTTATTTCTGTCATTATTTCCGTCCAATTCACCTCAAATTTCAAATTAAAAAAGACTTGCAGTATATTGGTTTCTCTGTAGTTTTATTGAGTGAGAAGAAGAATGATGTTTTATTTCTCTATGAAACTAGAATATAGGTTCTTTCATAGACACAGATATTTCACATTATGTTCTAGTATTGTAAGGTCAAATGGGCCGTATGCTTAAAATGTCTCTCAAGTCGGAAATATACTTGCTTTTAACTATGTGTTAACATGCACATGATGGCTGCCTCGCATTTACGTCTGCATGGAGTATTGGTTGTGCCAAGCTGTTCTTATTCTAAAGTTGTTGAATACCGTCACTTTGTCAGTGAATTCAGCTGACGCCAAAAGCCACCGTCTGAGGCGGTATGATACGTGGCCAGGCCGTGCCAGTAATAATGCAGCCAGTTATAACCTTTTGCAGTGTTACGATACACAGATGGTCAGTGTCAGTTCAAAACATAGCCAGAAAGCACCTGTTGCAGCAGTATGATACGCTGCTGAATGGCATCAGGTTGAACTGCTGCCCCTAACAATGTAATATAAGAAGCATAAAGTCCCTACAGGGTGGACGGGAGTGGTGGTGGATGGGTCCAACAAACCATGGACTTTCTCTTGGGAGCCCAGTGTTTGAATCAAATCATAATGTTTTTTTTATTAACCTAACCATTTGCTTTTGTAAGCATCCTGGAATGTCAGCAGCAGTAGCAGGAGGATACCTAACATGTAATACATAGACGTGATAGGCCACTGACCGAAATGGGAATTGTACAAATTTGCAGGAAAGCCCAATCAGTCTTTTTTCAGCATTGGCAGTATAAAAACAAAATCAGGGAGTGCAGCAAAATGCTGCTTACCTACTTTTGTTTATACAGAATGCGAATTTTTCGGGGCAATGGGGGGCGTGAGCAAGTAACAAAACGTGTAGCTCAGCGTGTGACGTAAACAGTGACACGGAGGGAAGCCGCGGCTGGTCAGGCGGCGATTCTCTCGTAGGTCGGCCCATCCTTCACCGTCCCCGTCATCTGACAGTTAATGGCCTCTTTGTTTGCGAAGGCAAGGAGGGCGCGCAATTCCTTGTCTCCCCAGTTGCTCATCTTTACAGTGTCTGTCAGGTTTGTGTTTCCCTTTTGCTACTAGCTGCTCGCTAATTCCTGCTATCAGCTGTTTTGTGGCTCGCACGTGCGGCGCCATCAACGGCTCCTCCCACAAGTCATCAACAGCTCCTCCCGTTGCGGAAGGCCGCCTCGGTCTTTTTAAACTTGAAGGGTTCTGCCAATATGTCTACCCTACGAGGTGGAAAATTGGGCACCTCGGATCAACTCGCCAATCCGGCTCTGTGTGTCTAAACGCTCGCAGCTTGCCGGCAAAACGGCCCAACATTCGTGGAAAATCTGGCAGTGTAAAAGGGGCTTATGTCTGGAACCTCCCCTTCGACCATACCGCTCTTAGGTTCATTGGAACACACAAGATTCTCCACCATGGCAAAAACATTGCCTCAACTGGTTAGTTTTTAGCCACCTAAAAAATCAGTAGTGGTTTAAGCGTGGCCTATATTTAAAATATTTTCATCTGTCATCAGACAGACCTTTTAAACAGAGAAGAGAAAATAGTTCTTTACTTGGCAAAACAGGGAAGTTGCTGGTCGATGGTTGCTGCGGAAGCAGTGAAACTGTTACAAATATAGTGTGCACCTAAACTGATATTGATTCTTTATGTAGCTAAAACATGTTTTGCTGCAGTCCCATCTACAGCAGGACATTGCTCAGCTTCTGGCAGACACGAGAGCAACACAGTACAAAAAAAAAAGTTCAGCAGACACATCCGTAAGGTCGGACCACTGTGTTTAACTAAATATCTTTAAGTATTACAACTATGGCTGAAAATGACAACAGAAATAAACAAGTTTGCCTTTCTCACATTTCTGCAATTGAAATCAACAGCAAATTGTCTCCCAGGAAGTGATAGTTGTTAGTTGTGTGATGTCAGCCTGAATCGCCCAGCCCGATTGTTGACTTTTGAAACATCATGGAGAGAAGAAATTTAATTTGCTAATGAAGCTGTGATTGATTGAAAGCTCTATAACAGCTGTTAATGGACCCTGCTGCTGCTGTTTCCAAGGCCAAGAATAAACTGTCAACCCTTTTGACTACTCAAAGTCTAGAATGAGTCACATGACACGCTTTGCTAATAGGAACATCAAGCCCAAGTGAGCAGAAAGGCAGTGAATACATATGCTAAACAGATTTTTGTAGGTATTAGATTTTTACACTTTCACATAAATGTCATGAATTTTCACTCTTTTGAACAGAATTTCCCCAATAAACCTGTTTTGAACTCATTTTGCAGCACAGAAAAGGTGGATGCATAGTTTTTATGGCCCGCTGTATGGTACAGGCCGTCTCTTTGCATTTCACAACAACAAATAAACTTTACCATGGTGACACCGCTCTGAATATCCTCAGATCCTACAAATAGAAATGCTGCGAGTTCCTGGGAATCGTTTGGTAACGACATGATGATGGATGGAGCGATGCCACCCAGTCCTGTAAAACAGCTTTATGAGAAAAACTTCAGCACCACTTCCTTCATTCTTCAGCTGTAAAGACTGAAATTAGTATCAATCTGATTCAATCGCTCTTGAATAAAAGAATTTTATTTGTTTTTATTATATCTCAATTGTGGATTTTTTGTACATGCGGTACTTTTATAGAACTTAATTTGGATGGTGGCAGCTGAAACTGGGAACGCATAGTTTCTTTGATATAATACAATATATGTCTTTTGATTTGTTGTCGTCCCCTTTAATTTCCCCTAAACTCCACCTCCCAGGATAAATATTCCCTTTAAAGTTCACTGCATTCATCTTTGTCTGAGAGGATTCAGCCGCCCATGTAGCATCTCATCTGAGGATGAATTTGTTTTGCTATTACAGTCTCCAGAGGCACCCAGACAGGGAGCTGAGAGTCTCCAGAGGTGAACAGTCTGTTACACTGGAGACCACTCTTAACTCCACGCTGATCCTGACCCTTCCCGTCATCCCCCAGGTGGTATGTGTCCCCGCTAAAGAAGACATTCCCATAATCTAATCAGCCAGCGTGCAAACCTACCGCATCCCTGAACAGCACGTACGCTGCGATCGTCAGACAGAGATTACTCTTCACAGCAGACTGACACAGAACGGAGGGAAAAAGTGATAACGGGCCCTTTTGGGCTCCAGTGTCTGTGGTGGGAGTCAAACCCAGAAGGGCCCACCCACATAGACTGTGGAGGACAGGGGTGAGAAGGCCAAGCTGCTGAGAGCTGGTGTGCGCTGTGGAACAGTATGAACCACAGTGCTTACCACAGTGTCAGATTTATCTGAGGTATTTGTCCAGGAAAAACAAAACTGTGGCAACCTTGCTTTAAAACTAAGGTGCATGACTTAGAAAACCCTCAGCTGCTCTTGGAGGAACCGTGTTGGTGTAGAACAAAATGAACCGTTATGGCATAAAGCCTACATCAAGGTTTTTGCAGTACAACCACAAACTTTCAAAATATCAGAATTTTTCCACGATAAATTAACTTTTTTGTTATATTTATGTAAGAAAAAGACTAAGGGTCTCCAGCCACATGAGCTGCTCAGCTAAACTGCACTGTGGCTCAGGAGGTAGAGCGGCCGTTGTGGTCCATTCTCTGGCCCTTGCAGTCTACATGTTGAAGTGTCCTTGGGCAAGATTCTGAACCCTTAATTGCTCCTGATGGCTGTGCCATTAGTGTGTGTTAATCTGATGAGCAAGTGGCACCTTTGCATCCGTGCTCCTGCTCCTAGACAATTTCAATTACGGGATCAATGTAGGCCTATCGCTCAATGTAACAGGTTAGGTTAGTAACAGGTTGTAACAACGTTAGCTGACAAACATGTATGGGCATGATTTCAGTTTTCAGGTAACATTGTTACAACCTGTTACTAACCTAACCTGTTACATTGAGCGATAGGCCTACACTAGAAGGACGCAGTCGAAAACAGCTAGATTATCATACCCTGTGTGTGACTAATTACGTGCCTTACCCTTATTGATCCAGTAGTTTAAATTGTGTAGGAGCAGGAGCACGGATGCAAAATACATCCATGAGCAGGAGTCACCATGAGGCCCGTTTCCACTGAAGAAGTTCCCGGTACTATTTGGGGGGCAGGAACTACTACAGGAACGTCCTCTTGCTCGGCTCTCTCAACCGCCGTGTCTCCACTGAGAGAGCGGAGTACGAGGAAGGTTCCTGTAAAGTTACGGGCTCTGGATGTGACATAATCGTTGCACGACCATTTTGACCGGGGCGACGTAGGGACGTTGTTAGCTGTTAGCCGATAGCGGTGTCTGTAATAACTCAGTAAATGGCCCGTGAAAAAAACATTTTTTCCAGCGGATGTCTTAGTTACAACATGATTGAGCTAACTGGAGTAGTTTCATGTCGTATCCGACAACGGGAGGCTTTTAACAGATGCTGTTGTGAGCTGTCCCTGTCAGCTGCAGCCACTACTGATGCTTTCCAGACATCGTGATTTCCCATAACTGAATAAATACCACACATAGCAACACAAAACTGCTTTGCTAGCTCAATCATGTTGTAACTAAGATATCCGCTGGAAAGAATATTTTTTTCACGGGCCATTTAGTGAGTTTTTTTTACATGGCGGCGGAAGCTATATGAACGAGCTAACCCTCGTCTGCTGAGTTTTAAAAATGCCGGCTATTTTGTAGCTTTCTGTTCACGTCACATCCCTCCTTGAGTATATCCAATCAGCACCAAGTAAACCCCAAGCCCCAGCCAGGAGTCTTTCGGGGCCGTTCTGAGTACCTACCCCGAGGCAGGGACTTGTTTAGCCCCTGTAAAAGTTCCGGAACTCTGTCCTTAGGGGGTGGTTCCTGCGGTGGAGACACGCACCAACGGCCCCGGCCCCGTAAAATTACCCCGAAGTTCCTGCGGTGGAAACGGGCCTATGGATGCAGGGGTCACTTGGAAGTGCCAGGTGGGAGCTTCTCGCAAGATTTTGAAGTATCTCGTCTCCTCGTTCAGGAAAAAATTACCACGAAAAACAGAAAAAAATTACCACGAAAAACAGAAAAAAATACCACGAAAAAACAGAAAAAATTACCACGAAAAACAGAAAAAATTACCACGAAAAAACAAGCCCGAAGATAGTGGCGAAAAATTACGGCCCGACTTGGCCCACGAACCGGGTTGAGTTCGGGCTAGGGCAGAGAATCTAAGCTCTAGTAGGAGGCTCGGTCATCTGAGTGTAGCTGAGCTGTAAGTAAACAATCTGAACTCAGATCAGTTTTCTCTGACAAAGATGAAAGTTAGGTCTTAATTACCAAATCTGTGAGAGGACACGAGTTTAAACCTCCAGACTAACATGCTGCACATGAAGAAAGAATTCAGAAATTAATGAAGTTATTTCTCTGCTTCTTAACAGTCAGACGGATAAATCAGAGTTTACTGCGCACAAATCCTAGTTGAAGTTTTTGAGAGCATAAATAGAGAGATGTCGAGCTTTTCAAATGATGATCAGTAAGCGTGTGCTCGTAAATCAACCCTTAAACCTGTCAGAAACTGCTGGAGAAATGCAGGTTTCCAAATGGTTTGGTATGTTGATTCTTATTTTTAATGCATGAATTAGCATCACTAGATTAGTTTAAAGATTAAGAAAATGAATAAATAATAATTACTAAAAGTTGAATATCATGAATGTTCGTTGGCTAAATAAGCATTTTCGTCTCAAGACTGAGGCTAAGGGGAGACTTGTGGGTACCCATAGATCCCATTTTCATTCAGATATCTTGAGGTAAGAGTTCAAGGGACCTCTTTGAAAGTCACCATACCAGTTGCTCCTAAAATTTTGCCTAACTTTGGAGCGTTATTTAGCTCATTTCCTAACAAGCTATGTCGACATGGCTAGTAATGGATGCTTCATCTAGTTTCACAAGATACCTTTACCTTCATTTTTAAGCTATGTAGCCATAGCTTAAAAAAATGAGTGCTCCACAGCCTCTTAAAGACAGTAACTGTATCAGGGTAGCCATGCCATTCTCCTCCCCTTCCACCATCTGCTTGCTAGTCTTTGAAAAGAGCACTGTTGCTGAATCCTGGGTTCAGTGCCACCTAAGATGATTGTGATTGGTTTAGAGAAATACAAACAACCCATGACTTTTCCCCCCCTATAGCAGCATGATAACGGTGCCTCCACACCTTTCTCTAGCTCTGACACAGTGCTGCGGAGATGAGTCAGATTAGTCGTCTAAGCGTCTACACGTTAACAACTTGCTGTAGTTTTTGTTCATATTACACAGAGATGTTCCTCACAGCTCTCCGGTTGACTCTTGAGGTCTGGCCACCAGACACAGAAATCACTGGGTTGTTGAAGGAACAACAAGCTCTATCTCAGTTGTGACTTCAGTGCGTGATGTCTCCAGGGGTGTCCTGTGTTTCCTCGAGTGTTTCTGTAGCAGTTTGGAGACAAGACTGACAGCTAGCCCAGAGAGAGAAATTTCCCTTGTCACATTTACACCCCCCCCCCCCCCCCCCAATTACTCTGACAGACACTCTCCTTCCAAATGAACTTAAATAAAGAAATCAGTGAGCGCTTCACTCAAACTCGTAGCTTTGGAAGTGCTCTGTTAGAGGCAATAGCGAGCAGGTGTGTCCCAGCTACATGCCATTTCATGCTCTACTAAATCTCAAGAAGTTTTCCCCCATGCAAAAGTAATTAGAATGAAATGTCGTTGCGGGAGAAATGTTGGTCTAAGTGAGGATGAAGTACTGAACTGTTTTGATCATCCAGGAAGTGAAGTGCTGGAATGCATCATTACATTTGCTGAAAAGCCAGCAGTCCCATTTCACCACCTGGTCCTCAGCTGCCCCCTCAGAGCGCAACTCATCCAAGACAAGCAACAGCCACCACCCCCCCCCCCTCCCACCTCCTGTTCTGAATGAGGCCAAGGAAACCCCTTGTTGGATGCACAAGTGGAAGGAAATGGCTAATGTATAGGCTGTGGCTCAGGGGAATCCGTTTCAGTGGGGGTGGGGGGGTGAACAGAGCTTGAACAAGTAAGTGTTTGTGTTGGGCCAGTCAGTGTCTGGCTGACGGAGCACAGACAACACACTGAGGAGTTTGTGATTGAGACAGATAGTAAAAAGATAGACGGAGGGAGATCTTTAGAAACTGAGACAGTGAGATACAGAGAATGGAGATAGAGAATGCATTCATGACGCACATCCCCACATTAATTTGAGTCAACTGGAGCATATTAGAACAGCGTGTCCTTATCTTACCTCTCAGAACTTTTTTAGTAAGTGTAAAGAAAGACCACCAATGTACCACATTTTTCCATTTTTGACGTTTTTTTAATGATTTTAAAAACAAATACCCTGACCCTGGATATAGAAATGCAAAGTAACCTGGGTGAAAAAGTTCCAAAAACAATTCTTACAGAGCAAATACTATAAAGACAGTTGGTCAGTTTCAGGCACTTGGAACCACATACAGTCTCAGTTTGTCATGCTACACAAGAAAGTATTTCTTTGGTCCTTTTATCTCCCAATAAGGTCAGCTGAAACCACAGACAGAACAAAAAAACAGCTTTCTGGTTTCGTACAAACTATTTACATTTCATTAAAGACCCAATGCAAGCCTCCATCAGACAAGAAACAGACCTGGCAAAGTTCCACTGTCACGTATCAACCCTTCATATTTTTTTTTCCATATTGGTTATGAAATGACAACAGAATAAAAAGGTATAATTATAATGGCTCGAATGAGATTTTTTTTTTTCTTTTTACAGCAGTATTAATCAATATAACTTAGTGGAATGGTTTTGATATAATTTGGCAAAAAAAAGATTAATTCTTTTTTGTCCACGGTGGGCCCCAAACCAACAAAAGCCACATGCTACAGAAGTACCAAGCACTTCAATGAACGCTCAGCTTACATCAATGTAAAGTTAAAACCAAAAGCTCTCCACGTGTCCTAAAAGTCATCGCTCAACTGCAAGGCAGCCACGTTTGATAAGAGTTACTGCATGTATGCATGGGCGGCTGAACTTGTGCCACATAATAATTGCTGAAGTTGACGTCTCTGACATAGGGAGCGGGCTGGTAGTAGCAGGTGATGTTGGCCAGAGCAGGGATAGCGTTCTGTTCGGCCATTACGCGCAACGCCAGGGCGGAAATAAGTGCCAGCGTCTGTCTGCGCTCGTGGCCCATCAGGCACACAGTGCTCTCGTCCACCACTCGCCTCAGCGTCACCAGGCACTCGTAGCGCTTGTGCTCCATGCCCACAAAGTGGTTCTGCAGATACGCCTCCAGTTTCCTCTGCTGCACAGTTATGTCGGGGAAATCGATGAAGAAGCGCGAGCACATGTAGCGCTGCATTTGTTTCATTTCAGTCTCAGAGGACGGCCGGAAGCCGCGCACCAGCAGGTGGCAGTACTTGAGCAGCCCGCCGCCCCGGATCTCTTCTGGGCTGCGGGTGGCAATAGTCCTGGTGCGAAGGTGCTCAAGAGCTTCCTCAAAGTCTCCGTACATGCTCTCCCCCTGCACCGTAGGGTGGAAGGTCTCTGACATGGCCGTCTCCGAGCAGCGGTCAAACAGCAGCAGCGAGTCCAGAGTGATCTGAAAGGAGTCAACACTGAACTCAAATTGCCTTCTCAGAGAATCCACAAACTTCAGCTCCACGTTCTTGCCGGTGTTGTTGGACAGCGAGATGAGACTCCAGCGGTCCGTGTCATTGCAAACTTTCACCAGTTTCTGCACGTACGCTTCCTTCAGGGCGAGGGCTGTGATCCGCTCCCTGCACACCCCTTCAGGCAAAAAGTCCACCAGGCAGTCCAGCACCACATCCTTCACCAGCCGGAAGGTTTTGTCATCAGTCTGACTTAAGCCGAAGATCAGGTCCAGGTCTTTGTAGCCGAGGCCATTGTCCTCGTGAAGCACGTGGCTGGCTGCTGAGCCATTCAGCTTGACGTCGCAAACCACCACGCCACGCTCCTCCAGTCGAGCCCTGACCACCTAGAAAAGATACAGAAAGGGAGAAAAAGCTGAGTGATGGGTGTGGAGAAAAGAAAATATAAGTATGTACACGTTAAAAAGGAGAAAATTAAGTGTAAAACACCAAATTAAAAGTAAAAGGAAAACCATAAAATTAAAAGTCTCCAAAAAAAAAAAAAAAATTAGTAAATGTAGATATTTAGTCACACGTCTTTTCTTCTTGAATTTAGAGGCTTCATGTGTTCACTGCGAGAACACTGCAGGATTTAAGAATTGCAGGTAAATACAGAAGCTACATGCAGAGTCAGGGAAAGCCGGTGGCAGATTCCTGCAGCAGGCAGGTTTTTAATATCTGGCTTAAAGACACTTTGACATCAAAGCGGCTGCATACAGGCTGTGATCCTTCATTAACCATAGCTGATCCTCTTGCCTGAGGGTAACACACATCACACTGCACAGTAGCCTGCAATGGTAGAGTTGCACACCTGATTTCGCACGCTTATCTCTTCACTGATGAACTAAAAGCAACATCAGCACAACATAGATAAGCTGTGGAAAATGACGAGTCGGTGCTTGTCTGCTGTAAGAGGCTCTAAGAGGAAAAATAACAGTGCTGCCGTGAACTTTTAAACTTGTGTCCTATGACCACACTGAGAAAACGCGATCCCATAGCTGTCACATAAACACTCGCTGGCAAAGGTTTCTCTGGTTATTGGAGCACATACCATGCTGCACTGCTCTGATGCATGGGAAAACTTCTGAGCTACAGACAGCTGAGATGTTTATGCTTCCTGTCTGTTGCATCACTCAAATGACACTAAGAGGAGAAAAACATCCAAACGAGGCCAGTTCTGAAGAAATCCAAATCACAGCTGCCTGGTAGAAGCTCTGCTGCTGTCCTGTCAGTCGATGCAGACAGTTATCTATACAGCCAGGCACTCCTATCAAAACTTATTTTAGACCCTAAGATTTTAAAATGCAGGTTGTAAACTTAATCCAATAAATCACTTTTAATAATGCACTTGGCAGTTACAAAAAGCATGTTCTCATTTGTTTAAGTTTGTTCATTTGTAACCTCTGCATACAGAGAACACGGAAACAAAATGTCGTTTCTCATGGCCCAAGGTGCTAACACAAGATACACATCATAGTGACGAACATTATATACACAGGGGAAAAAAAGAGAACAATTACAAACAAAAAGAGCAGAATGAAACAGGGAGATTGTCTGCCAATTTAGGGCTATGACTATAAATGTAATAAATATTAAATGTAAATAATTCTGTACACATAAAAACTACGAGAATGCCGAGAGTGAGTGAGTGTCTCCATTTTATTTTAAAGACACTAAAGTGAAGGGAACTCAACCCTTTGGAAAATACTTCTATTCAATTTCATTCCAAAAAATGTGAAGACAAGACAGACTTTATGTCTGTAGCATGTTTATCCTAGTTAAATGAGGGGGAAACAGCTAGCCTAGCGCTTTCCAAGGGGAAACAAATACCTACAAGCATCTCCAAAGCTAACATTAACACTATCTGGTTGAATCAAGCAGAAATGTGGATTTAGAGTTACGTATATGCTGCAAAGAAAACAACACCTGTGCTCATCGCCTGCTAGTACATTAGCTGGAGATACTGCACAGAAATAGTTCTTAAATATGGCACACAACTCCACCTAAAATCACTAACTGGCATTTCAGCATTTCTGCTTGTGTATGGTGTTATGTTCTCTCTCTCTCTCTGTGAGCCTGGTCTCCCTCCTCCCGATGCCTGCTGCGCACCTGAGTGCAATCTGCACTCAGGTAGAGAGAGGAGGAGGAGGTGATAAGAGGGACAGGGAGTGTAGAGAAAGGAAGGCATTGGCACATGGCACAGGTAGTGGGGAGTCTTTTTCTTCCTCCATTGTTCTCTCCTCTCCCCAAGCAGGTTCTTTTCCCCTATGCTCGTTTAGGTGCTGGGGTTTTGTTGTTTTAGTTTGTTGTGTTAGTTCGGGCTGGAGATTGCTTGTAGTCATGTTATTCGTGTCTTGTTTTCTTTAGGTTTAATTCATGTTTTAGGTAGTTTAGGGGGAGACGCTGGGAGCGACGGCCCACTGCGTGATTGGCCCAGCGTCTTCCCTCCTTTTGCCCGGGGTCTCCAGTCCCTTTGTTTTCCTTTAGTTTGTTTGTGCCTTTGTTTAATGTTCTGGGGGTACACAATAAAGCCAGTGGGTAAACTGTTACCTTTGGTGTGGCGTCCTCTTTTTATATGTTGCAGCCGCCTGCTCCTACTGAGCCGGGTTTTGTTTCTGTTTGTATGGAGGCCGTAACATATGGATTAAACAAATGAGATACAATGTGTAATAAGAAGATAAAAATATCTACAACACCTAAATTTAACATAAACAGCCATGCTACCTGCTTCCCCTGAGAAAAGTCATGTTCATGTTAAGATTGGACAACAAACCAAGCCCCTGAGAAGGAAAAATTACAACAACCAGGTCATTCACATGATGCCATTGGGCCCAAAAAGACTTTTTCCCATAGATTTACATTGTGAACGAGATGTCTATTAATCAGTATACAAATTTATTTGAGCGAAATGACTCATTTCGCTATCAGGATTTGATCCATTTGAAGCGATAATGTTTGGAAAGTCTGGTGGAGCCGCACAATTAAATAATTCAATTCACGTTCAAGTTAGCGGAGCACTTCACAGGATGTTACCCGGTGGAAGTTAGCCGCTTCCACACTGTGGAAGATCTGGGTAATTTCATACCACGGAAATAGAGCTTTTTTGGCTTCATGCACCACTGAGCAACTTTTATAGGAATATACGTGGCCCCGCCTCCAACACTGCATCCAGGTCTCTTTATACATCCATGCAACAAACCCAATTCCAGTCCTGTACGCAAGTTTATTTTTCCTAGGATGGGGACAACATGACCCGCCTTAATCTGTTTTTGGCTGGCTTACCCGGACATTCGTACCCTAACCTCAACCAGTCTCACCCCTCTTTCCTAAACCTAAGCAATCCAGTCAACAAAGGCAACGAGTACTAGCCAATCAGATGAGGAGCAGGGCGGGTCATGCCTTTGCCATCCTGGAGAAAAAGAAAAAGTGCGCCCAAACTTTTAAAATAATTCTTTAAAACTCAAGGTTTTGTTGGAGAAGCAACATATTATGTTCGATTTCTCAAAACACTTCAAGAATATTAAACAAAGCAAAGACACCATATGACTCCACATTCCAGTGTGAAAAGGTCAGACGCTTTGCAGAGTGAAATTACACAGGGCACTGGACAACACTGCACAGAAGTGGATGTTTTCTTTAACTATCCAGCAAGGGAAACCCACAGCAGTATTTGCTCTGACCTCACACTTAAACAGTTGGTCCCAGTTAACAGCACGCCATAATCTGCCTGTCTGGGGGTCCTGAAAAGGAGCGTATGAGGAAACACAGCTCTGGCAACCCCTCCATCTCCGTCCTTCAGCACTCATAAAACGAGCCAGTACATTTCCCACATGACGCACCAGCACCTGGTGAGCCGAGCGAAGGGAGACACTTCCGTCGACGTTCGAGCTAAAAAGCCTCGTAAAAAGAGCCGCAAATACGCCCAGCTGTCTGGTGTTGACAACGCCTTGGCGACACATAGCATAATCTCTCCACTCTCAATAGTTTCCCTGAGTATTTCATTTAAGCTGCAGCCTGAATGTGTTTTTATTATGGCAGTTTGAAATGACCCAGCCATTTACCAGCCCGTAGTCCCCTGGACACCAATGAGAGCTCTGGGCAGTGAGTCAGATGAACCAGCTGCCAAGGATATGGCGACAGCGAATGAGGAGTTACGAGTCCCTGACCTTCACATTGACTCCAAAACTAAACAGCCAGTCAGTCGTACAGTAGCTTGGCAGGCAGCTGGGGATGATGATGGTTTTTCCTGTGATTTGAAACGCTTCCTTGAATTTCCTATGCACGGGTGGTTATTTCACCTGTAGGCTCAGACCAGAGTGAGGCTGAAACGTGATACTATTACTCCTATGAGATGGATGGTTTCAATGACGGTTCGGCTTCAAGGGTTCACAGATATTTTAATGCCTTTAGATTAGCTGTATTAGATTTTGACGTCAGCCATGTAAGATAAAACAGGTCGCAG
This sequence comes from Epinephelus moara, assembly GCF_006386435.1. Taxonomy (NCBI): domain Eukaryota; kingdom Metazoa; phylum Chordata; class Actinopteri; order Perciformes; family Serranidae; genus Epinephelus; species Epinephelus moara. Next base: position 8,548,731 of record NC_065527.1, read on the forward strand.
GAGCCTTCTAAATGAGGCAACTCACACTATATCATACGTTACACAGTACAGCGTTGAATTCAGCATTGAAACTGTATCTTTTGTATTCATTATTTTTTTTAAATGGACTTCTTATTATAGCAATTTAGCTCTACAAATGTGTGTCAGTTACTGTAGGTTGTATCCTCCCTACAAATGTGTGTCAGTTACTGTAGGTTGTATCCTCCAAAAATCAACCAGCAAACACGGTGTGCACCAAAATTCATACATATCCCATAAAATGATGAGCCAGTAATTTGTGCATAACCAATATCAGAAGAACTGTTGTATGAGTATCCGTTGAATAAACCCATCACACTATCTTTTTTCAATCGTTGTGATTTTATTTATTCAGTAACCAGTTAATTTTTTTATTGTATTTACCAACAAGAAAGTCTAAATAATATTTCAAACAAAGGATTCATTTCAACATTGGCAAGAAAACATTTAATCTCCTGAATTCTGATGAATTTTTGCAGCAATTTGTGGCTTTTTCTGCATCAGTTTACGGTGTAAATATCTCTAATTTTGTCAAAATTAAAGTCCTCTGCTACTTTCACGATTTTATTGGTGGGACAAATGCATGGTATAAATACTGAGGGGGACGTGTCCCCTGTATCCCCCCTGGTATCTACACCTCAAAGGAGGATACTGAGTCATTTATTGCTACATTCACTTCGGTTGGTATAGATTCAATTGTATTTAAAGTATATAGATCAGTGGTTCCCAAAAAGGGTTGTGGGTCCATTCTGAATGGACCGCAAGTGACTCATGAACGTGTCAAGTTTGTAAAAAACACACTTTATTTTGAAGGGCAGTGAATTTCCAGTACAGAGATATTATTTTTAAGTGTTGTTTCCTGCTGTAGAGTGAGTGACTAGTGGACAGCTACTCAACAGAGACAGCAAACCAGCTTGATGACATGTCCAAACGCAAAAGTGAATATTTTGAACTGTGCAGACATTGAACTGATGATTGAAGACAAATCTGGACTCCGAGGCTGGACTGGTTGGGAACCACTGATATAGTTTATAAATACCCACTGACTGCAGTAATGAGTAAACTCACCCTAGGTTGCTAAAACCATAGAAATCTGAGAGAAGGGCCGCCCAGTAGCTTACACTTACAGGGGCAGTGTCCTTGCTGCAAGTGGCCGCAGGTTCGTACCTGCCTCTCTGTCTCCCCCCTTCATGCTTCAAACTGTCCTGTCATTAAAGGCAAAAAATGTCCCCCCTAAAAAATCTTAAGAAAAACCTGTCAACTTCATCAATGGAAAAAACAACCAAAGAGATGCTATCAGCACCGCCCACACTGTTTGATCTGTGAGGCGCACAGAGACGTGCAAAATGATGAGTTGAAAGACGAAAACTGAAAGCAAGCTGCCAAACAAAAATCATTACCAAACTGTCCAAACTGAATGATACCGCTTCCAGGGAGCACTGGGAGCATGTGGTGTCTTCATGTTGCTCACTCTCAACAATAGCCTAGTGAGGAGTTGGTTTACAGTCTGGCAAGGGCCACAGTGGAGTCAGTCCACTGGTCTTCACTTACCACAGTGATACATTGTCAAGCCTGACCCACAAGCCCAGTGTTATTACAGGCAGTCATCCACTGCTCCCATTCTGCTTCAAATTCAGGCTACTCTCTACCGTCCCGGGAAGTGAAGTACTACTTCCAGTAGTTAGAACAATTTAGTTTAAATGGGATAGCCTGCAGAGCTGGAATAAGAGACAACCATCTTGGTTGCCAACAAAAACACACTGGGCTCCATAGCTCCACCCCCACATACAAACCCACTCAACAAATGACACAACCTATGACACACACATCAGGTATCTGTGTTTATCATCATGTGGTGTGATGGTATGTACATACAGTAGGGCCTCTGTAGATTTAGCCTGCTGTACCAAATATTCTGACTGTGGGCTGATGACTGTCGACGTTAAATGGAGACTACAGAGGTGTCAGTAACAGTAAAAGTCTTCCTTCGCTGCTCCCATGGCGCGCTCACAACCAGACCACAAACAGATGTTATTCAAATGTGGCCCTCAGACAAACCCACTATTGAGCGGGGCTCCTCTAGCTCTCTGGGAGTGTGATGCCTTGGTCACCTTACCCGGTGTGTGACGACAGGAGCTGTCTCAGGTAGACAACTCCGTCTGGTGCGTAGGCTAAAAATAAATGACATTAAAGGAGCAGACTGGCGGTTTCGCATGTTTAAGCCCATTTACCGTGAATCAGGAATACTTCACATTACTGTCAACCATTTTCCAAAACATATCATAGTGGTTTAGATCACTGAGTGTGTTTTTCCTTCCTTCCAGGCAGCCCTTGGTTTCCCTTCATGGCCATATGGTATGAAAATCAACTTGCAGACACTTGAAACCAGCTTGACATATTCCATGACAGCAAACATTATGGCTGCTTTTACGTTTGTCAAAATAATTGTATTGCTGTGAGTTGACACAGTGCAGACTTTTCACACCCGTCTATACTCACAGGCGCAGTGTGCGAACAAAATCCACAACTGGTACATAGTATTTGCCAGGCGTGAATAGCAGTGCAGGAGTGCAGGTAGTGTCAGAGATTTCACACACGTTTAACGTATGGTCACACATGAGCGAATGCAGTCAACTGACCATCGCCTGCCGAAGCGAAAATGTGGGCAGTGCTGGTTGTGAAAGCTGGATTTCTAGCTGATGTTAGCAAGCCTGCTGATAATTTTCTTACATTCCATGCCCGTCTCCAAACTCACCGCCAGCCAGTCAGCATCTCACACGTGGGGCAGTTTGTTGCTCTCTCTAAGCAGCCGATATCGTATGATTTTGGCTCTGAAAAATCACAATCAATGTCTCCTTCAAACATACTTCTCTGCCATTGGTTGAGGCTGCAACATAACAGGTCAAAGATCACGAAAGTTGAACTCCGATGCAAGGATGCGAATTTGCTTTGCCACCGAAAGCTAATGCTTTATATGTGCAAAGGGACATGAATTAAAGTGAACGGAGGTGAATATGCAACGATGTTAATGTTACTCATGTGATCACACCGATAAAACGATGTCGAGTAAATTTCAGGCACCAGTGCACAATGCAGGCACACTGGCAGACCGACTCTGCCCTGGACTACACACCTGGTGTGTTCTCTCCCTCTCTCTACAAGGCTGCAAGCCCCCTCTCCTGTTGCAGCATCTCTTGCTAGCATATTCAGACAGATAATGTGAATTTAATGTAAGCATGATGGACCACTTTTGGAGCCCCTAAGGACTGGCGCAATGGCCGTAGTAGGCACTAGGCCAGGGGTAGGCAACCTGCAGCTCTGGGGCCGCATGCGGCTCTTTATTCTCTCCAGTGGCTCCCTGTGGCTTTGACAAGAAGACAAAAAATCAAATGGAAATTAACAATGGTTATTTTTAACATTTTCATTTTCATTTATCAGTGTGTTAGGCTTAAAGTGATTCTGACATTCTCTTATTGTAAAAATACACTGAATTAAAAAGAAAAGTTTTAACATTTTGGCAACTAGAATACACATCAGTCGTCTTCAGCCTGGCGCCTTTTCCACTACATTTTGTCAAATCTCAGTAGCGGTGGTTACAGAAGTCTTGAGTTTCCCTAGCTTGGCTTGTTATGGATTCCAAATCCAAAAATCATAATTGAACTGTGTGGCAAGAGATTTGTTTGCTTTTACTGCCAACTATTGCAAAGTTAAAGTTCAGATAATCAGAAATATCCCACTGCAGTGCCACCTGGTGGTAAGAAATATTAATGAATGCTCATTTAGACGTATTTGTAATGTTGACAGGCTAATTTAGATTTTATAGGCTGTTACCTTCATTATGAGGCTTGATATGTTTTGCCGCTCCGGATAGATTTTTTTTAAATTATTTGAAGTCAAAAATGGCTCTTTCGCTGGTACAGGTTGCCGATCCCTGCACAGTTCTGGTTTGGTCGAATTAAACCCTTAATTCACTGGGTTATATGTATTAAAAAATAAATTAAAAAAAACGGGCCTACAGCTATGGTAACGTCACATTATGTATCACCAAACATAGAATTCATGGGAACAAACAAAACAGGATAACAGTTATGCTAATATTTAAAAAATCATTGATTGCTTATTTAAAAACTTCGCTGCACATTTGGTCATTAGCCTACTGCAACACCTCACCTCAGTGAGTTTGCGACGATCATACGAAGTTTACATGGAAGTTAAGCCACTACAACGGTTGCAATTTCAACAGTACGCATAAAAATGGCCGCCGCTCTATTCTCATTCTATTTCTTTAAGGTTGCCACTCAGATAGCATATTTCATACATCGGGGAAAATGACTAGATAGATCCCCCACCCCACCCAAAAGTGTATAAAAGAGAGAGTCCCCCCCAAATTTTGAAAAATGAATTTCAGGCACTGATTTGTAATAAACGCGCTACAACATCAGAGAACAGTAGTGATGGTCCTCTGCCATGTTTTATCATTAGCCCAGGCACCTGAGCTGTCTACCTGAGACATATTATTTTAATCACTAGGTTTGAATAAACAGAATACACACACTTAGATCCCAGATTGTACTTTTTTTCCCAACTTTTCAAACATATCTTCTGTTGTTTTCATAGGATGCTTTTGCACAGCTAATTTGAATTTCACCAACAAAAACTAAGATTCTCGAGGCTGTATTCAAAAACAAACTCTGGATTACTAAAATGTGTATTTTTGTACTTAAACTAATGCCACATCCAACATGCAAACATGTTAGCTCTCAAACAGGACCGACACTGGAAACAGAGAGAAAGCTGTACTCTGGCTCAGGGCCCTGTTATCTGCAGGAGTGTGTGATGAAGGAAAGACATTAGTGGGAATGCTGAGTGTAGATGCAGGGTCCTGTGATTATAGAGGGCCTTAAAATGTTTTTTTATGTGAGGGTCTTTCTTCCACCACAGGATCACCACAGAAAATATGAGTCACTCAAGTGAAATATGAACCTGGATTACAGACTGAGACATTTCAGTAATGTGCAGGGAAACTGCAACTTAGGCAATTCCCCATACGTTTAATTCCCAGTGAATACACTGCAGCTCAGTCATTATCTCTCACTCAGCTTCACAAGAGCTGTGAAAAAACTAATGTCAGGAGCAGAAGCATTAGTGAGCTAGTGGAAAACTGCAGTCACAGTGTTAGATCATCCCGACTCTTATGTCTGTGTTAAACATGAGAGAGATCAAATGTGTTTTTAAGAGTAATCAGCTCAAATCCTTACCATGCACTTACACATGTGTAAAAGCAGTAGCAGTATAGCAGTCAGGGGTGATTGTGCTGGGTTTGGGTTATTTATATCCACACTGTTCGAGCAACAAGTGGATGTACTTTATTTTTCTGACATCCACTGAAACGCATCCACTTTAGCAGGTATGTCTTCTATGTCACTAATTCCCCTCAGGTCAGAGACAAGACTTCAAAGAATTTTCAGTCAGTCCAGAAAAATCAGTCAACAGAGCTACAACACATGTAAACAGTGTCAGCTGATTGTTAATCTGTTGAATGTTATCAGAAACACACCTTTACACTGTTTCATTCAGCTTGTCATTTTGTGCAGTGCTGGGCTGTCAGTGTGTATTTGTCTTTGCGTGTGTGTGCATGTGTGTGTGTGTTGGGGGTAAGGAGTTAGACACAGATCTCCAACCTGGTCACCTCTCATAACACTGTAAAGACTTTTATTAACATTATTGACAACTTTTTTAAACTGAAATGACGCTCATGATTTGCAGGTATAGAAACCCCACAGTGTATTAAAATGTATCCCACCCAGTTAGTTAAATTACGCACGAAGTAAAAACTCCACAGTAAAGTTACATTATTTCTTGCAAAGAAAAAAACAGTGGAGATCAAATAGTTCATCCAAGTTTTCACTCCCCTATACTCCAGACTTTACAGATGATCAAAAGACAGTTGGATAGACCGTGGTCTCACCTGGACGATCTGCCGGGGCTGCACGGACAGCGTGGGGAAGTTTCCGCGGCCGTGGATCGGGACGCTCTCTCCCAGGATGGAGTCCAAACGCCGCACCTGATCCCAAGACAGCACGCTGACCCGCCGATTCCGCTCCGAGGCATCACCGGAGGACATGACGACCGGACTGAACGGGATGTCCGCAGAGTGAGGAGTCTATAACGAGAACAGCAGCGCGGCGCAATCCTCTCCAGAAGAGCCGGTGATGTTCGGGTAACTGTGGATGAAGTGGGAAGACGCACACAGCGGGTCTCTCCTCTTCGGGGTTTCACAAACCTCCAAAATGCAACAAAGTGGTGGGAAAGTTTAGGGGAATATCGGGCATCTCCAAAACAGAAAGTTCCAGTCCCTCTCTGCCTCTGTGCGCCTCTCTGTGTGTCTGCGCTGACTCTCTCTTCAGATTAGAGCCGCCTCTGCGCTCACACCGGTTTTTACCGAGCTGGGATTAACAGGAGCCTCCCCATTGGCTGGGCGGAGATTTATGAATGCTCCAACATACAGAAGACAGAAGACTACAATCTGCCTACACACACACACACACACACACACACACACACACACACACCTAGGCTATTTCCCATGCGCCAGATGACAGGTTCGATGACAGTAGGAAATATGGTAATTACTAGTTAAATCAAACGCTAAGGCTCTAAAATTGTGTCCTGGCTTTTGTTGTTTTCAGTTTGTTGTATACACGGAGAAAACTGCAAAGAAAGTATGTTTTTAAAAAAACATTTGTTTAGGCTACAAGTAGTCCATGCACTAGGCCACAGGTTGGCAACCTTTACTGTTAAAAGAGCCATTTTGGCCTAAAAAAAGTTTATACTTCCTGCAAATATAATCCAATCAATCATATTTCCACATGCATTTTGTATCTGCTCTGTGGGCCAGTCCCAATACCCCCCTTAGCCCTACCCCTTGGCCCTACCCCCACATTTGCGCATTCCCACTAGGGGTAGGGGTGTCCCAATTCCTTTTTGCGTGTAGGGGTAAGGGGGCATAACGAGGGGTAGTGGGTATGAAACTAGCCCTTCGGAGCGAGGGATTTCAGATGCTGACTTGCCAGCGAGGGGTAGAGGTCGCCGTGGCTACCACCGAGCAAGAGACGGGGGAAAAAGTTCATACATAGCTAACGTTAGCGTCGTCAGGTTGCTTGTTAGCTAGCTAGCTCGCACTATCTGGCGTCTGTCATCTGTCCTGTTCTGCAAAATTGTCGGATTTTTCACATTACGATAACACGCCAGCTAGTATAACTATGCTGCCTCGTAATGTTAGCTGGTTAGCTAGCTATCTAGCTAGCAGAAGAACGAAACATGATGAATGCGGCAAACGGCATCAGTAGGATGAATGAGACTCCATTGTAGATGCCGGTTGGAAATGTAGATGGCTTGCAGCTTCCTGTTTACAATAGTTACGTATGCGTGAATGTAACCAACGTGGTGACGTAGTGAGTGGTGTCCCAATTCCTAGGGAAAGATTTCAACCCCTACCCCTCGTTGCTTAATTTCGAGGGCCAAGGGGTAGTGGGCAAGGGCTAGGGGTAGGGCGAAGGGGGGGTATTGGGATTGGGCCTGTGTTAAGACCTTATTTCCTTATTTTGAAAGCAGAGGTAGTCACATGTCTGTCCTGGGCCAAGAAATACCCTCCAATGAATGATTAGAGAAAAGTAAAATTAGTAAATTTAGGAAATTACTGCAAGGTGTTAAATCATAAGATCAAATCAGGAGTAAACATAATTGTTTTCTTCATTTCTGCAGTCAATCTTGAGGCTACTTTAATTAAAAAGTCTGCAGAACTAAAACAGTGTAAAAAGCATATGGCTGTCAACTCTTCCAAGACTGTTTAGGGCCCCCAGTATGCAGAAATATTCAAATACAATACTATGAAAAAAGGCAATTTTCCTTTTTCCCTCTGCAATACTTAATGTAAATCTGGAGCATTATTTGGCCCCCTTTCCGACAAGATAGCATAACATGGTTAGTAGCAATGGACGCCTTAGTTCAGGGGTGTCCAGACTTTTTTGAATGGGGGCCAGATCAAACAACGTGAAAATACCCAGGGGTCAACTGTTTCTCCCATCAATGAGTTAAAAAAAAGTGAGACAAATGCAACAATTTTTATCCTTTAATGAACTATTGCTGCGTGATGCCTGTCTACAAACTGTATGACAGTCCTATCATTGTGAGGTGAAGGGTGAAAATGCAACGTGATCTTGCTCCATTAACCATTACTGTGCAAAGGGCCACATGTGGTATATTTTGAAAGTCAAGCCGAGGGCCAGTTAAAATTGGTCTGCGGGTCACAATTAGCCCCCGGGCCAGACTTTGGGCACGCCTGCCTTAGGTCCTTAGGTCCGATACAGCAGGTATTTGTTTGTTTAACATTACTCTGCCTCATTTCTCACCTTCAGCTGCACCTGTCATACCAGATACGATCACCTCTTTGTTCCTTTTATTTTCTTCTTCTCTTTGTGCCTGGCTTTACCTTTAGGAGCTCTTGATATTTGGTGAGGCATTCTGACTCTGCCAATCAGGCAGCAGTCCGCCTCACATGTTTACATTAGCAGCACTTGTGAGCTCTGCACATGGAGCACCTGGATCAAACCATGTCATGGTACCTGCAGGGGCTGGGAGAATCAGATAGCACGTTGAAACGTGTTTTAATGATAAAAATACATTTATGTATAATGTAAATACAAATAACTTGTATTGTCAGGGTACTTGCTGTAGCTCTGGTTGAGGGTGAGAGGCTGTCAGCAAATAGTTTGTTGGGTGCAGGGAAACAGATCTGTGTGGGTACATGAGACCACCACTTGGTCCAGGATCTTTGCCTCAATGATGGCTGTTTCCAGGCATATTTCAGGATGACTCTGGGGCAGTTTGACAACCTGCTGTCTATCGTCGGACCATGTGGCTCTGGATATCCAGCAACTGTCACCACCAGTTTCTCCTCCATTGTTTACCAATTGTTAACTTGTTGTCGTGACCACCACAGAAGGACCTCCTCCCAAATCATTCAATTGGACAATGGGAAAAAAGATGACCAAAAATTAGATGACCTGGGGCATTTTTCCGCACTGTGTTGAAGTTTTTTCAACTCAAGGCGTTCAGAGCAATCCGGCAAAATCACCAGGTGCCTGGTGAGCAAAAAGCTTCATTCTCATTAAAAAAAAAATTACAAAAAGCCGTCCCCAGCTGCTAAAACACTTTCTGTGTGATCGGGACCATCGACCAGCCAGTGCCCCAACACTACATCTGTTTACTTTCAAGTAACAAAGCCTTCCAGCAGTCAGCAAAGGAGAAATTCAGGTGACATTGTTATAGAGTGACAAAGTCTATTTGGTGGTCAACAAAACACTGGACTTTAACACAGGAGACCACTGTTAGTTTCCTGTTCCTTACCAGTCATCATTTACCTAAATCCTAAGTCATATTTGTGGCTAAAACCAAAAACCATAACCTTAGTGTTATCACATCTTAAAAGGGGTTTTTCAACAATTCAACATATGTGTTACAATATGGAAGACACACACAATTACATTAAGTTGTTGTGCCAATAGGAGCCTCACATGTGAAAAATTTGTGTCCTTATACAGTACAGGGCACGGATAGATGAAGTATGTTGTTTCATAAGTTGGAGAACTTATTGAAATTGTTTGATGGATGAAGTTAAAGGTTCAAAGTATGTTTCTGATCTTTAGGGCGCATCACAGGAATAAATGTAAAAACAGTTCAATAAAACTTAATTTGGATAAAGGTAAATAAACTCATTCATTTTCAAGGGACTTTAAATGACCCTAAAAACTTACATGGCAATCTGTCCAACAAACCAAAAATGCCAGCCGAATGCTGGCACTAGTCGACAAGTCAGATGCTCACCAAAGTCATTAGGATCCATTCTCTGGGGATCATGAATGTACAAAGTGTCATGGCAATACGTCCAACAGACAGACTGAATGCCACGAGTGGTTTTGACCAAGTAATCAGCCGTCTGTCATCATTCCTGTCGCCAGAAATGAGTCTGACATCTGTTTTGATATAACATCAAACCTCACTGATTTGGAAAGTTTTTTGCATGTGATTGGTAAAGTACAAAATCTTTCCATCCAACCATCTAGAGAATTATGTATTAGGTGTTTTTCCATAAAGGGATCAATCGCCTCCATCTACTTAATCTAAATTACAATACAAAATCGCAGGAGAAATGGAAAGAGCCTTTGAAGGCCTGATTAGTTTTAGGCAAATCAGTTTTTTGCTGTAGTGTTCATCTGTAGAGGAAAATGAAGCAATGATACTGTAACGTACAACAAAAGGTCAAAATGGAGACTCACTCATTCCTGGATGTTGTGGTATACCTGTTTTACAGAGATGTCACAACATCCAAGATCATTTTTGACCTCTGTGGAATGAGACTGAATCATATGTCAGGCCGATCACATGACGCCTCATCGGAATCAATCAATCAGTCATTATTTGGCACATGAAATCACACACGTCCAGTGAAATGCAATCCCTTCAGCTCTTTCAACTTGTGCATTGAAATTCAGCCCTTTTTCCCTTTGTTTACATTGTAGGCTGCTGCTTTGTAACTTTCTGTGTTACTGGTTGAAGACGAATTTGTGTTCATTATAAAGTCAGTGGAAGAAATGTAAAAGCAACCCTTAACAGCAGGATAACAATATGCAAAACATGTTTTGCATATTGTATGTCACTCAGCAGTGACTCATGTGTCACCCCTGACTGACAGTGTGCTAAAAATAACCCAATGTAACAGAGGACTAGAGGGCATTTCCTGTGTTACACACTTCTCAAAAGGAGTTTAACATTCCAACCGCAGAGACTGAACACAAAGCATGTGACGTATTATGGCAATTTCTTTTTATGAGTTACCCAGCGTGTAAAGATACATATCACATCATAACAGCATTGTTGTGGAACTGTATCGGTATTAGTCTATTGTGAAGCCCTGGAGATGCCATGGAGAGAAAAATAAACAAATGGAGGCCATGTTTTATTAAAATGAGTACTTGGGATGCAATTACGTGGTTTCACTCTACTAATGCGTGGCCTGGAGATTGTTTGTCATTCCCTCATTTTGGTTAATGTGTGCGCTTAAGATATAAGTCGTTCCCTCGCTTTGGTTCATTTGTGAGCTCGAGATATAAGTTGTTCCCTTGTTTTGGTTCAATTCTGTGCTTGAAATATAAGTCGTTCCCTTGTTTTGGTTCATTTCTGCACTCAAGATATAAGTCGTTCCCTCGTTTTGGTTCATTTGTGCACTTGAGATATGAGTTGTTCCCTCGTTTTGGTTCAATTCTGTGCTTGAAATATAAGTCGTTCCCTTGTTTTGGTTCATTTCTGCGCTCGAGATATAAGTCGTTCCCTTGTTTTGGTTCATTTGTGCGCTCGAGATATAAGTCGTTCCCTTGTTTTGGTCAATGCATGCACTCAAGATATGTCGTTCCCTCATTTTGGTTAATTTGTGCGCTTGAGATATGAGTCGTTCCCTCGTTTTGGTTCAATTCTGTGCTTGAAATATAAGTCGTTCCCTTGTTTTGGTTCATTTCTGTGCTCAAGATATAAGTCGTTCCCTTGTTTTGGTTCATTTGTGCGCTCGAGATATAAGTCGTTCCCTTGATTTGGTTCATTTCTGCGCTGAAGATATAAGTCGTTCCCTCGTTTTTGTTCATTTCTGCGCTGAAGATATAAGTCGTTCCCTCGTTTTTGTTCATTTCTGTGCTCGAGATATAAGTCGTTCCCTTGTTTTGGTTCATTTGTGCACTCAAGATAAGTGTAGCGTTACAGAGAGCCAGCACGACACACTAGCCTGTCTACGGGGGTGAAGTTAGTTTAATATTTGATATTTGATATTTTTTGCAGCTATTATCTTAAATAAATCTGTATCAAAGCATTGATTTTTGGATATGCTGGAAAGCTAATTTAGTCAGCTCAAAATAATCGAAATGATGAGGCAGTTAAGAGCGCAACAGATTGAATGTCTGTCGAAAACATGTGTGACTATAGGCATAGTTAGGGACCGTCCTAAAAGTGCAATCCAACCCATTTCCATATTCAATACGTTTTTTTTTGTTTTCAAGGTAGAAATCTCAAACCACTGCCATTATAGTGACAGCCCATCAACATCTCACATTGTTTGATGTTGTGATGTCAGTAGTAGTAGCTCATTCATGAATATATTGACTGGGAAACCACCTCTGATGTGTCTTTGACATTGCCTCACAACTTTCACAGCTGTTGTGAGATGAGACTGTAAAATTGTCCTTTGCAAATCCTTTAGCATCATTATCAATGACCTATTGCTCTGACTGACCTATACTCACCCCTTGCTCTGTAAATAGGTAACAAACGAAGTGGCTCAGACCGTCGTTGTTTCTTGTGCACAGGAGACGGGAAAGGCTGGGAATAAAGAGGAAGGCAGTAGGAGAGACAGGAACAGTAAATCTCAGCGCATGCTGAGGTGCTGAAATTCACAGTGCATTATCAAGAACTAGAGATGGCCAAGAAACAGCCACAGAGGAGAAGGCCAGAGGAACAAAAAGTAAAAAGGATATGATCAGGCTAGGGCACGGAGCCATCTTAACAGTAGTAAGACTTTTCAACTGTGGAGAGACCTCTGAGAGTTAAAAGGCACAGGGAGGTTGCAACATCACTTGTTGTGTTGCTGTTCATTCTGTGTGAACGTTTGCAAAGGACTTTATAGCCACAACAACCTGGAAAAATTTGCTGGCACAGTGGAGTTTTTTGGATTGATGCAGGTAATGTTACCTTCCTTGTTAGGTGAGCTACAAACACACATCTCTGTTTCATCCGACCAGCTCCAGAGACCCCAGCACCGACAGCCACACCACAAAACTGAGCCAAAAGTTAGGAAAATAGGTGTGGTGCCATCCTTGATAAGAAAAAGATTAGTGCCATTGTAAGAAACAGGATCATCACTATATTGTTACATGATATGTGTAGTATAGTATATGAAACCAGAGGTAATGGCTGTGAGAGCAACCTGTTGAACAATGACAGGTGTGCACATTCAGAGGGGGATTAATGTATTGAATTCTGTTGTGTAAATTCTGCACTTCAACAGCTTAACAACAGCAACAATAGAGTCAGCATGCCTACAGAGGCAGGCACGTCACTCTTATGTAACTCCATAGGGTCTGGTCTGCCTCGTCTTTTCCACATGCGACTACGGTGACTTTCCTCCCTGGAAGGAAAGAATGTGTTAACGTCTCGAGCACACAGACACACACACACACACACACTGGACTAGTAGGATAATGGTGTTGACAGGTTAAACAGTGACATTTCAAGCTAGCCTTTTGTTAAATGTGATGAATGCAAATTGCAACAGATCTACTTATCTTGTCAGTCTGACTCCAGCTAATAGCACCTTGACATTCAGTTAGATTTCCCACGTAACATTTATATTAGCAGTTCCATTTCCACTGCCCTGCCAATCATAATTCAGCCCTATTGACCAAATAACCATCATAAGGAGTCCATTACCAGAATAAGACAGAACAAATTAAGCCATAGTTTCCCTCTTATTCAGAGAGTGCATACCAACCAGTGCATGACTTGCCTTCATGATATAATGAAGCGTTGAAGAGACGACTTTTCACTGAGAGTCACAGCCATTCCTGAGTCACTCTGTGTCACTCAACTGACCCTCTGCCATTTACATTCACTCCCTCTCTTACGTAACAGCCTGTGTGTTTATGTCAGCATAGAAACTGTAGGACAGCCCTACAGATATGATCAGCTTCGTAAACAATACATTTACTCCTGCTGCTGTTCCGGGAAAGTGAGCTGCATGTAGATTTGTGACCTGTTACCCCGTACTTTGTGGCTATACAGCAGCACTAAATCGGCCTCATGTCATAACACTGACGGAGATGATTACAAGGAGGGCTGTTGTCCTTCAAGCATGATGGGAAACATTACAGCCTGGAAACATATATGCTCTCTGTCTCCTTATATGTCCTTAGGCAGGATTATACTTCTATCATCAATAAGATGACGCAAGATAAATAGAAATATGATCATATATATCATACTGTGTGTGACGTGAATATGGTGTCACTTGTAATGACGAATCCACACAGCTCTGGCCTGATCCTGCAGCTGATAGAGCTTGATAATGTTCAGTGTGTGTTTTAGGTCATTGTTTTGGTTTTCCTTTATAGTTTTGGTTCAATTTTACTGTGACAAAGATGTCAGACGGACACGCAAAGTCAGCAACTAACTGGTGAGTCGAGCAGCACAACTAAAGACCCAGATATTTTTTCAGGAGTTGGTGGAGACCAAAAACTGAGTTAAAGAGAGGGAATATTGAACTCGTATTTGCCAGGTGGCTCCAAATAAATGCTAATGTTGCTCCGTGCTAACAAGTTCACAATATCAGTTAATAAAGACTTTATTAGAACTGCATTTAAATGGCGTCTTAACCCACGGTTTCACGTGAGGACATGTCATTGTTGCTCCTGTGTGGCCACAAAGTCACTGCAGGTTTAAAGAACTCAGAAATCCCCATGTGTAGCCCCTTTTACCCTGCCAGATTTTCCGTGAATGTTGGGCTGTTTTGCCGGCAAGCTGCGAGCGTTTAAACACACAGAGCCGGATTGGTGAGTTGATCCAAGGTGCCCAATTTTCCGCCTCGTAGGGTAGACATATTGGCAGAACCCTTTTAGTTTAAACAGACCGAGGCGGCCTTCCGCAACAGCTGATAGCAGGAATTAGCGAGCAGCTAGTAGCAAGAGGGAAACGCAAACCTGACAGACACTGTAAAGATGAGCAACTGGGGAGACAAGGAATTGCGCGCCCTCCTTGTCCTCGCAAATGAAGAGGCCATTAACCGTCAGATGACAGGGACGGTGAAGGACGGGCCAACTTACGAGAGAATCGCCGAAGGACTGAGCAGCTGCGGCTTCCCTCCCACGTCACTGTTTACGTCACACGCTGAGCTACATGTTTTGTTACTTGCTCACGCCCCCCATTGCCCCGAAAAAGACACATTCTGTATAAACAAAAGTAGGTAGGAGGCATTTTGCTGCACTCCCCGATTTTGTTTTTATACTGTCAATGCTGAAAGAAGACTGATTGGGCTTTCCTGCAAATTTGCACAATTCCTATCTAAAGAGGGCTAGTGACATCCCCGCATCTCTAATTTCAGAGCATCCTTAAACACACCATCAAGGTTGGTTGTAGCCATCTTGTTCTTTTTTAACCCTAATGATAGCTGCTATGGTTAGCACAGTCATAGTTAACTGTGATAATGCTAATGCTAATTTTTGCCAACAGAAAAAGGCTTAAAACCATTAAAATAAAATGTACTTACCGGAAAAACTGAAAATCCGATTCCTTGGAGGCTCTTTAAGTGTCTACAACAAAACACAAAACAAGACTTTTTCAGGCGGCAAAATCATCACAATTAACCTTCATGACCTGAAACTAAAATAACAGCAGCTATGGCTACAACTATGTTCTGTGAATCTGGGGTTTCGCCATGGTTATGTTACCTAACCAATGTGGTTGCTATGATAGCAACTTGTCAGCGGACGGCACCCACATGTTACACAAAATGGCCACATCCTTAATTTGTATTTTGAGGGAGTATTATATATATATATATAAAAAAAAAAATCACCCTCTGTACAGTTGTCATGAATGGGGAAATTAGCTACAGAGGCCCAAACTGTTTTTGTACCAGGCTGTAAACATGATTATTTCTGCTGTAGAGTAGGTCATTTTAACATGGAGGTCTGTGAGGATTGACTCACCTCTGGAGCCAGCCTCAAGTCAAGGAACTGCAGTTTTCGGCACTTCTGCATTTGATTAATTTTTCAGCCGGTTGCTGCTTGAGGATAGTCCCATATTTTACACCTATAAAACATTCACAAGTAATAAAGGCAGTATTTGTGACTGGTTATCAATATAAGTTACACGTTTCAAGTCACTGCAAGTTAATTTTTATACACCTTAAGGAATGAATGGAAAGCAGTGGCTGCCTGGATGACGTGTAATCAAACTGAAAACATGTGCTTTGCTTCAAAAAACGATTAGCAGTAATCTGGAGTATATGCAATTTGTGGTTAATGGACTAAAACATACAAAACCAGCAGTGTATTTCTGTAACATGAACCAACTGTAACACCTCAGAACTGCTACAAGTCATTCTTTTTTTAAATACTTTTTAATTTACGGCTACTACTTTACTAAAAGGTACCGAACTTTAAAAAGAAAAACAAAAAGTCAGAATAGTCCTTCAGTTAGTGATGTGAAATGAGAGGGGGGATATGCAACACTGAATCTGGAGGAAGCTTAATGAGGAAACCGAATGGCTACCATGCCCCATTACTGTGTTAAATCATGTGTTTTTATAGGCTGTTTAACATGTCTGAAATCATACCACAACCAAGTACGATGTTCTTCCATTATTTCAAAGTGAGTAAGAAATTCTTTGTATGTGACAAAAGGGAAAATCTCTCCATTAGCCAGTCTGACAGCAATGTTACAACCAAATAGATACCTCATTTTGTCCTGGGTAGGTTTCTGTGTCATTTAATCTATTATGATCTCATAGAAGAACCACATGAACTAGTAAATGTCTTCATCATTACAAGGAAAAGCTTCCAAGTGCTGCCTCACTGTGACCAAGTCCACAAGCCATTATTGTCACAGCAGCTGAACATTGAAAATCTAGTCTGTAGGATTAGTTAGCTGTAGGCTCATTGTCAGTCTGACACCTAATGTTGCTGTTGCCCCAACTGAGAGACAGAAACTAACTGCTAGTCACATTCCAGTAAGCAGAAGCATGCCATATACATCTGGTTCCAGGAAACTGCTCCATGTTACTGTAACAAACAATAGCCCTGGTGCCTTTTCCTTGCGCAACTGTACTGAACACCTGTTTCATTTGATTGGAACAATGGCAGCCTCTATGAGTTTGTCTATGAGGTTTTGCACAGGTTTTATCCCAAAGCTCAAATGTGTTCCTTGTTTTCTTTACACCCTTTTGTGGCAAACTTGCTTGGCAGCGGTGGCCTTATAAAAATCCGGACACAAGAGAGACAAAGAGTCCATTTCTGGAGCCAATTTCTGATCTCTGGCAGCATTTTTCTTTTTCTTTATTTCTATTCCCATTGTTTCATTCTGCTTGTTCCCTGTCTGTCACCACATGGCAAAATCAAGAAGGCCTCGTATGTAAACAGCAGAATAGGTTTATGGTTTATTCCTTTATCATGTCATGAATGTATACATCAGACATTGTTGTGCCAAACCACATGCACCACTAACCTTGAATTAGCTTTTCTCTGAATGTATTACCTGATTATATTCTGTGGGTCTTGTTTATGTCTGTTACCTTTCAGACCACACAATCATGAATAACCAAGCCATTAACTTTCTTGTCTTTTATGCACACAGGACATCCCGTGGAAAAACATCACTAAATCGATTAACTCAGCATTTTCAACCTTTTTCTGCTTTAGTTACTGCTCTTTAACCAAACGTTTTACTTCTCCAGGACTAACTAGCATATTTACTAATTGGCTACATCCACAAAAGAAATTGATAAAGATGGTTATGTGATGAAGTGGCCGTCACCCGCAGAATTTTGGCCGGTTATTAGTCAGTGCCCTCCAAAACATTGGTGTTTTCCTTAACCTGAAAACAACAAAAATGATGATCTTCTGCTCTGCCATGTTTAAAGCCACTGTATGGGATCAGAACATTTTTGCAGTACCCCATGGTATTATCAAAACAGCAACAACAAAAGAAAGCAACATCTAAATTATACCTTTTTAACCTGAATTGATTTATTTTACTAGAAACAAAAACCTATGCCACCAAAATCATTTGAAAGGATTAAAATTTCAGTGCACAGTGACTTAGAGGTATGGTTTGGTTTAGCAACTACAACTATGCCTCAGATACGTAAACATGAAATTTGAATGAATGACATGGTTTCACTCTCATGGTGAGATTTGGCGCTTAAAGGTTCAGCGTGTAGGGGGGGATATATTGGCATAAATTGAATATAATATTCATAACTCTGTTTTCATTAGTTTATAATCTCTTGAAAACAAGAATCTCTGTTTTTTCCTTACCTTTGAATAGCCCCTTTTACACTGCCAGATTTTCCGCAAATGTTGGGCCGTTGTGCCAGCAAGCTGCGAGTGTTTAGACACACAGAGCCGGATTGGCGAGTTGATCCGAGGTGCCCAATTTTCCGCCTCGTAGGGTAGACATATTGGTGGAACCCTTTTAGTTTAAATAGAATGAGGCGCCCTACCGCCACGGGAGGGGCTGTTGATGACTTGTGGGAGTAGCTGTTGATGACGCCGCACATGCGAGCCACTGGCGGTGGATAAACATGAAACAGCTGATAGCAGGAATTAGTGAGCAGCTAGTAGCAAGAGGGAAATGCAAACCTGACAGACACTGTAAAGATGAGCAACTGGGGAGACAAGGAATAACATCTGAATAAATTTTCAAGGAGCAGCTTCTGGTGTGCGGACTTTATCTTTTATTTCATTATCACATCATTTAACATAAAGTTACGTACTTAATGTACAGTTATGTAGGTTAGGTTTAGAAAAAGAAACACATTGACGACCTACCTTAAAATGACTCAACTTTCACTTGGTTTCACACAGTCCTGAACACCACTCTCCTGGGGGAAAGTGCTGTGATTGTTTGACCCATCCACCAGTCTCATCAGTGCATTGGTCATGTGATCACAGCCTTCCCAATTACATGGGTTATACATGCGTTGTGGTGCATAACTACGTACTTATAAGTATGAACAGTGCATGAGAGCAGCCTCAATTATTTGTGGTGTTCCCTCAGGTTCTATTCTAGGCCCGTTTAGCCTTTTTCCAGACCTGTGAATAATTGGCCACATTTTAGATTCCTTCAGCAATTCAATTCAGTCTGGTGTTGTGCCCATTGACAGCTGTTTCCCCAACACATTATTACTCCGACCTTGTCACATATTTACGTTTGGTCATGGATTTTCTACGTCCAGATATGACGTGCAAGGTACCCTAGGTGCGTTGCTTGTTGACGATCTGGGATGCCGTGTCAACTTCAGCCTGTTACATGCATTGTCTTCTTTCAAAATACACTTCCGTTTTCAGGTGAAACTTGTCATTTACGTACAGTCTCATACACCACAACACCCTCCCACCCTACTCAGATTTTCACCGCCTTAACTTTAGTTCTTGTCCCACAGCATTTCCCCCTGACGCCGTTAGCTGCCATTGAACTATAACAGCGACCAGCAGCGTATAATGCTGTATAATGTATAAGTGAGACCAGGTTGCTTGTCCCTCTGACCAATCACAGCTAAGAAAGTGGCATTAAGCTTTGGGATGTCCTTTCTGTTGGGTTCAAACCAAATGGCATTAAGCTTTGGGATGTCCTTTCTGTTGGGTTCAAACCAAAGCCATATCACACTTTTTTTTTATCTGTTTAAACATACTGTGTTATGCTTGCTTTAATTTTTCATCACAGCATCTCACTTCATGGCTACGCAGATGATCCACAGCTGTACTTAAACCTTCTGACACGTGTAAATTAGCTTCATTACATAGCTGCCTNCAAAGCCATATCACACTTTTTTTTTTATCTGTTTAAACATACTGTGTTATGCTTGCTTTAATTTTTCATCACAGCATCTCACTCCATGGCTACGCAGATGATCCACAGCTATACTTAAACCTTCTGACACGTGTAAATTAGCTTCATTACATAGCTGCCTATATGACATGAAAAGCTTCAGCCACTCCTCGGCCCCCTCACTCCCAATATAAAGTCAGCCGCAAAAGATCTGGGTGTTATTCTGGATTGTAACTTGAGCCTGTAACAACATGTAAAGACGTTATCAGTTGTGTTTTTATCAACTGAGGAATATCTCCCAAATTAGATCAGTTCTGTCTTCCAGTAACACAGAGAAAATTATACATGCTCTTATATCATTCCGCCTCAATTATTGTAATACCTTATTCACTAGCATAAACAATCCAGCCACAGAGAGGATCCAAATTGTTCAAAATTCAGCAGCTAGACTTTTGACAAAGCAATCTGATTTCAGATAACATACCAACTACAAATATATTGTTGACTTATTAGAATCTCATCACACAAATGTCACATGTTGCATTTAATTTGATATAAACTAACATTTAGAATGCACAAAGTCCAGTATTAAATATATTTTAATTGAAAAAAGGACCAGCACACATTGTATTCCTTACTTGGGCTTCACACCACATGATGAGCAGGGATCAAAACGTGCTTTACGAGGTGTTTTGGCAGTAAAAACTAATGAATGCACCATTAGGGGTAAAGCCATTTTCTCTATGGCATCAAACCAACAGGTCTAGTTAAACCTATCGCAGCTCCAGCTCCACCCCAGTGTTGAGCAGTTGATACTGGAGGCAGATCCGTACACACCTGCCTGGGCCTTTGAAGCAGTAGAAGCACTGCTTCTGGTCCATCTCCAGGGGATATGATGTGGCTTGTGTAGGGATTTCCACCCTATTACAAAAACACCTCCCAGGGTTTGATATTGTATCCACCTGTGGGGTTTGGATTATTGCAACTCCCCAGCCACTGGCTTTGTGGACTTCCTATCAGATTACAGTCCTATTCAGGTGGGATTAGTTTTATAGCGGCATGAAGAGCAATGTAATCATTACCAGAGTATGGAGCAGTTCTAGTGCTGTCAAAATCTTCCCTATCACTCAGTACACCCAGGCTAGTAAAAGCCCAGGTTCTTTATCTGGTACAGCTTTCAATGTGGTGGGTGACGACACATTGTAATATTCAAACTGGCAATTAACATTAAAATGTAGTTTTAAGAGTTACTTTTCTAATGGTTCCTTCTGCCCATAGGAAATCATCGACACAATGGGTGAAGAGGATTCCTTTCATCCTCTCTGGGTGTATCATTGTAAGCACTGGCGTCATCCTCCAGTGTTGAGGGAAGCAAGCTGTCAAAACATATTCGAGACTGCTTCATTCTAACATTGCCCGAGGGTAGAGATGAACTTTTAATAATGTAAGTAAAGACTTGACAGCAAGGTTCTGACTTGGCAACAATACTGAATATGTTTCAACTAGACTCACAAGTCAGTCTTTAGACGCTTTGCTTAACTAAAGACTGATGTCTTTCTCCCTGATTTTGTGTTTAGAGGGGCGGATACAATTTCAGAGTTTAAAAAAACTCCCTACGTTGCAGAACCAATAGTAAATCTGCAGGGCGGTCCTTCGGTGGCTCGCTGAACTCTTGTGCTCGTAAACATAGTCGGACTGCGTTAAAAGTTTTAAACAAAGTCGCTGTAAGTCCTTCATTTCCACAATCTTGTGGACTGAGCACACATTTGATAAAACGGAGTTAAATCTCTCGGCATCCATTTTCAAGCTCTCTGTGTGTTTGTTTCCTTGCTGACGAGAAAAGGGGGAGCGCACATTTCTGGGAGGGCGTGTCCTTTTAAAAAATGCAAGAGGCGTTGCTTTGTTGCCGGCCGTTTTCTCCGGTGTGTTAAACACACTTTAGAAAGGAGTGTCCCCAGACTATCAGAAGGTGCAATCTCTGATTGTCTGGTGGCGAGACTATGTTTCAACAGACCACACTACTGATGCTAGTGCAAAACCAAACTATAATAGACATGAACCAATTGGTCTGATTTTCTGTATCTGAATTATTGGTGGAAGTGGAACAAGTTTTTCGCAACATAATCACCACATAAAATGGTTGCGGCTAACATGTTAGCAAACAAGTGCAGGCAGCGTCAGAAATCAACAAAGGCAAAGGGCAAAAATGCCCCAGGAAATTTCTTGATGCCCCTAAAAGCTTGATCAAGGCGCACAAATTGCCCCCGAAAAGTTTACAAGTTTCGGTCAATAACCTAATCACCTCCACCAAGGAGGTTATGTTTTCGCTAGCGTTGGTCTGTTTGTTTGTCTGTTGGTTTGTTTGTCTGTAAAATAACTCAAAAAGTTATGAACGGATTTTGATGAAACTTTTAGGAAAGGTGGACAATGGGACAAGGAACAGATGATAAAATTTTGGTGGTGATCGGTTGAGGCAAAGTGGATAAAATAATAAATAAAGTCTATGGTCTAACAGCCTCAGCAGCAATTAAGACGGTGAAAATAACGCCATCTGGTGGCCGGAAAGCACGTCTTGTTCTACTTGCTAAATAGTGCTGTAATTCTAAAGTTAAAATTAATGTTCTGTGTTGGTACAAAATAAAAACGAAATAAATACACCACAGTGTCTCCTGGCATAGACGCCAGACAATCCTGCACCTGCAGTGAGGTTGGTTGCTGCTATAGACCGGTGACGTCACCTCATTAAAAAAGGTCCAACAGTTACTGAAGACAGCATCCAAAATACTCGACTGTCACTAACACCACCCTCAGCGAATAAAACTGCAAAGAAAGTTGCCGCCTCTATAATTGGAAACTGGAAAATGGGCTGGTTTAGTGTTTTCTGTAAAGTATGCAGGGCTCACCCACCCAAACATAGCGTTTGATAGCTCAGAGCTCATCATGATTTTGTTGAAGAGAGCAGACAGGTAAGAATTAATTCAGCTCACCATCACCAAACAAGTTAAGTATGTTACATAACATTAATGCCAACACTAGAGACTTTAAAATGTCTTTGCTCTGGTGCGTTATCTGAGTGTCAGCAAGTTGGCAGAAAATGTTAGCCAGGTAATGTTAATGTTACAGCTGACATGGGGATTTTGCCAACTGGTGGCTTGATGGAATGAGCCACTGTGATGTTACCCATTTGTTTGGGGGCTCCCATTTTGAAGCCTCGAGTTTGGCATTTTGGCCGTTGCAATCTTGAATTTTAAAGCCAAAATGACCATAATTGGACGAGAGGGTGGAGCTGTGAGGGAGCTAGGGGTGGATCTGACTCAAAGATCGTAATTTAACCCCTGGTGCAGCCATATGACCCATTGTGAATATAAGACAAGCTCCAGGAGCTGCCACACACCAGATGTGTAGAGTGGCTGAATCACAACTTGTGTCAGTTCCACATTCTTTAATTCGATGAAAATCTCAAGGATCCCTCTAAACAGCCCTCTCTAGTTTGTTATGAATGCGAAACAGCACTTTTCTAAATGAGCTGAAGGTCTTCGTTCTGTTCTCGACTGAAAAAGACAAGCTTTCAACATTTTTTTTTAGAGTCATGCATCATTCACTAAGTTTCTCTAAGTGGTTCCTTTGAATAGGACACAGTGCTGATTCAGAGTCCTTCACCATCCAGGCCGCGGACAAACAACCACCAAAGTGCTATCGTCCCATTAGTGAAAAGGTGTTGAAGGGCATCTTAGCTTTTTATAAGCAGCTGCATTCAGAAGTTGGTCACTGCATGTGAGATCCTCTGGTATGGGTGGAAGACATATCACAAACACCACATGAAAAGGGCCTCCAGTTGGAAATATCTAAGGTCATAATTACCTTAGTTAGAGCAGCCAGACGAACAAACCAAAATAAGTTATCTTTAGAATTCAGACGAAGACGCCGCTGAATCTCACCACTTACATATCTGTACAGAAAATATATAATAAAGCTACAGCCAGGGGGAGACCCTTCTTAAACAAAGTGTAAAAATGACAAGTTTACAGAAGGTAATGTGCAGAACTATTTCTTGGCCTGGGCCTTTTACATCAAAATCAAGATACCGTCTTTCAGTATTGTCTCAATTTTGCCTAAATCTAACCAATATCGTTTCACAGCATTAAGCATGTGTTACCATGTGTTTCAGCTGTGTTAGAAGGATGAGCTAAAGGTTACCCCGTGTGTCACTATGAGATGCTGAAGGGCAATCACAACCACTATGGCTTTATGGCCACCATTTTCACAAGTTTGGTCCCTTCCCTTCTGCTACATGGCCGAGATGGGGACCATTGAGGGTGAGAAGTGTCCAACTTTTTGACGTACACGAGTACACCATCCTGGGAAAGCAAAGACTAAGACGTGCTGTGAATAATCTGGCTGTGAGATCTCTCTATGGTAGATGCAAGACACAAGGTGGACCTACTGACCCTGACCTTGTACATGCTCCAGTTTGACCACAAACAGGTTAAAGATGTAGTGTATACACTGAAGTATGTCAGACTCAGCTGCGCCCTTTGCTTTTATCCGTGGGAGATTCCAAACCTTTGGTCAGAGTCGAGCCCTGATGATCCAGCCACATGGTTTAAAGGCCGCCAATAAGACCCCCAGTTCAGGAGCAGAGCGTTATTCTCCACAGCCCTCCGCTAATGTTTTCCATCAGCTATACGGCACATACACAGGCTTACCTGAGGTTCAGGCCCCCTACCTGGCTCCATCTCTCCTCAAGGAGAGAACAAAGGCCCTGTGATCCTCATTACACGCCACGGTGAAGATTGAGCACAGATGTGAGGCCGTTTACGCTCAGCCCAAAACCCTCTTTTACAGGCACATAAATTCATCAGAGTCCATTCGTTTGATGTTAGTAGAGCGCACTATACGTCACGGGATTGACAAAGTATAGGTCTTTGAAGTCTTGCAGTTATAATCCAGGTATTTTGAAAGGTTATTGGATGAAATCATTGCTACCACACCTAGATCATATCTCCTACAAGTCCGTGCAGAGAAAAATGTCCTTGCTGTTCAACACGCTTGGCTTGTTTTAAATAATATTACCAAGTAGGAAATGTTGCATCTTAACACTCATACTTTACGGCTGAAGTTTCCATCAGTGCAACTAAAACGTACCCCACATGGGCAATGATTGTAATCAACTGTGGAAAATTCATTAGTGCTGAAAATACAGTAGATGTGATAAATGTGTTTAATCAGGGAATCTGGGGCGAGTATTAATCGTTGTGATTATATAGTTCATTGTGTAATACGCTGCAACAATACACCTTTGTGTGGTTTTACATACGGAAAGTGACTTAATGGCGTAGTGGGGTCTTTCAGGGGTGGTCTTCCTTCATTAGAGCTCCATACAGATTTAGTACGCTCTCGCAAAGTTGTGGGCAGATGATATGGGCCACGGCACCACACTGTGCTCACAGGAGCATAGCATGGAAAAAAGTGTGATAAATGTGTAATAAGACTTCCCCAAGTGGCTGTAGCTTGGGGTTCTTCTTACACTTACCACTTTGTATTAAAATCCCCTGCTTATATTAATAATAGCATGATGATATAGAACAATTAAACAGCTGACACCATTTGAAATAAATGAATATCCTTGGACACAGGGAGGGTCAGGCAGAGGATCAAAGTCTGATAAGTATGAGATGTGGAAAATATTTGTGCATGACAAACAAAATGGCGTGCAAGTAAATCTCTATGATAAGCGCAAATTAATACACCGGAGCTGGAAGACCCACCTGCTGGTCAGCTACAGCAGCACCAGAGAGAGAGTTACGCATAAGAACAGGACTGTGTGTCAGCGTTGCTCTGCAGCTGTGGGGAATGTGAACAGAAACATCCAGCATATACTAACATCACCCAGATGTGCTGATCACTGAGACAAGGAAAAAACAAGCTGGAGGCCAGCTGTTTATCTCTGCTGCTTTCAGGCTGCCTTAGGACGCAAAAGCAGAATGGGATACGTTGTAGGTGTATGAATGGAAACACACTGGACACAATAACGCACACTATCACTGGCAGCCTTCTATAAGGTAGCATATAATGAATGACATCCCCATATTAAGTCCCAAGAAATTCATTTCATTCATGTTTTAGGCCTTTTTGTTTTTCTTTTTTTTTTTGACAAAAAAAATGATTAAAATCATGAATAATTATCTGGTTTGAAAAATAATGTAACTTTTATTTCTTGGCCATATATTGCCCAGTACCCTAAAATAAAGATAAAGTCAAGCCCCCAGGAACAGTGTGCAACTGTGAGTTGATTTTGGCATAGTGGGTACAGTCGGCATTGTGACCAATACTTTCCCAGAAAAAAAAAACGTTTGTCTTTTCTTTTCTTTCTTTTTTTTAGTAAATCATTACAAATGAAATTGCTTTTTCTGGGCATCACAACATCCCAAAATGGCTCTTTGTATGATTACAATTTCATTCAGTCAGTCTAATACAATTTGAAAAGTCATATTAGTCCATTTTCCCAGCACTTTTTTTCCCAAGGTGGGAGGTGCAAGTGCACAATCTGTGCAGCAAAATACAGGACGCATGGATTTTTTTTCTTCAAGAAAAAACTTAAATGTTTGCTTGCACTACCCGGCTGGTGGAAACAACAGCCAGCCTCTAAACGTTACCTTACCTACCTTTTCAAATCAACCATGTAACCCCGAAGCTATGGGTAATTTATTTAATCCATTAACCATGCATATTCATATTTTCATTATGATTTGTCCTTGACTCTCAACACTTTGTTTTTTAATGACGTTACATTGTGCGTTGTTTCAGCGGTGCTCACCCCTTCAGCTCAGGAGCACAAATTAGCCTACTAATTAATGTGCAAACATTTTCCAGGCATGACGTCTATCAGGCTTGTTTTGGCCTACGTCTGTGATTTATGGAACATGGCACAAAGCCATGTACACATAGATGTGAGAGAGCGGTGACCCACTTTTGGTAATTTCATGTCGCAGGTGTATCCAGGATGGAAACAGGACTAATCTATTAGCATGTTTTATCAGTGGGTGTGTTAGAGGCTTTTGACAACAACAATCGTGGCCACGGCTGTGGGATGTTGTAATTACAGGTTGGTGTTGGTTGTGCAAGGAATAAACAAGGTGACCGGATATCAGGCTCCCGTTAAACATGCTTTGACACTGCCCATTGCGCCAATAGACATTGCATTGTCCCTGTGACCAGAGAGGGAGTCAGTGTCAGTGTAACGTAAATCTTGTCATGCAAATCATGTCCACGAGGGTATCTAGTTCCTAAAATGTTGAGGCAGAGGGTACTTTATGTAGCTCTGGTTGAGGGTGAGGGGCTGTCAGCAAACTATTTGTTGGGCACAGGGAAACGGAGATCTGTGTGGGTACATGAGACCCTTAAAAAGAGGGTGGATCACGGGGAGTACCACCAGTTGGTCCAGGAGCTTCTCCTCCATGATGGCTGTTTCCAGGCATATTTTAGGATGACCCGGGGGCAGTTTGACAACCTGCTGTCTATTGCTGGGCCGTATAGCTCTGGGTATCCAGCAACCACTACCACGAGTTTGTCCTCCATTGTTTCCCAACTGTAAACTTGTTGTTATGCCCATTACAGAAGGCCGACTTCTCAAATCTAATAGGACAATGGGGAAAAAGATGACAAAGAAAGAGCTAACATGGGGCCCTTTCCCACTCTGAGTTGAAGGTTTTCCAACTTTCAAAGTTCAGTGCATTCAAGCAGCTAGCGGAAGCCTCATTAAAGTACATATGCAAATACACCCAGAACGCCAGGCACCGAGAGCGCAGAAACGTGAGGCTTCATTCTCATTTAAAACAATTACAAAAAGGTTCCTCCAGCTGCTGAAAAGTTTTCTGTGTGACCAGGGCCTTAGACTACTTATTCAGTCTCTCTTTCAAACTCGGTCAATGTTTGAGCTGCTCTGGTACAGACAAACAGTATTTTTTAGGGCATTTACCTGGGTTTTCTATTTCCACCATTGCTGATATGTAAATACGAGCATTTTCTGCACAGTCAGTTGACCCTGGTGTGAATGCCAATTGTAACCTTTCCTGTTACACACAAAAGCCAGATGTTAGCAGGTGTTGGTGGGTTTTTTGTGCAGTGGTAAAAGGGCTTTAGAGTGGTACATAGAAAAGTAATTACCTGGCTGAAGGGTGCTGTCTGGTGCACCAAGATTCAGCCAAGTTTTGGTAAAACAAAGGACATCACAGTTCCTGATATCCTGTTGGAAACTGATGCAGGCAAGGAGGTCATCCAGATTATTATCCAATGTCTGTATAATGGCCAGCACAAGTAAGATCCATATGACCAATGTGCAGCAGGTGTTTAATTCCAAGCTTGCCTATATAGAGATGGATGCAGAGAACAGAAAAATTGAAACAACTGAAATAAATATGTCTCTAATTATATCTTATCAAACTATCCTGTGAAAATAAAAATAATGAAATGACATTCCAGTAATAAATTAAATAATAATTATTTCGCAAATGATAGTTTAATTCCCTTTTTTGCTAAATGTATTCATGTCATCTTATTTGACATTTCTTTTATATTGAACACTGTGGGGCCCAAAGTGGAATGCCTGTTTTTGACATTAAAATCAAAGTTCAAGAGTTAAGTATAATAACTCTAGCTAAGGTTTGGGTTAAGGTTGGGTAACTAAAACAACTATATTTATGGCCCAGGCGAGGCTATGGTTATGCTTAGGCAACTAAAACAAGTTTGGCTAAGGTTAGGGAGAGGCTTTGGTTATGGTGAAACAACAAAACCTTTAGGTAGAAATTAAAACTTAAAACACTCACAGTGTGTTCTCGGTAAAAGTCATGAATTAAAGGCCAATGTATCTGCCCATCCACCACCTCAACCACAACACCCATACTGTACTTTCTGTCCTGCTATTTCAGTGCTGGACTGCTTCCTGTGTTTTGACCCAACTCCTACACATTGTCCCTCTATGGGGAAACTTGATTTCTCTCATCGTGTGTGAGAATGAATTTGCAGTTTGTGTTTTGGTTAATTCGGGGGGGGGTTTCGTTATTTCTGCTATTATTAATATTATTATGCACTGTGGCCAGTTCTCCCTACTTTTCTTCAGCCCTCATGGCTTAAAACAATTCCCTGCCGTATGTCAACTGTGTTCCTGAGCCACTCTCTCTTAATAGTATTGTGAACGCTGTGGGAAATCCAACGCTTTCCTCTTGCAGTTGCTTTATTTTGACTTGAATGGAGTCAAATGTGGAGAGCCCTTTGATTATATTTTCCCACTGGATTATTTTTACTTGAACAACACGGCTCATTGACAGAATTGCAGTCCTTTGCTCTATTTTCGGCCTCTTATTTTCTGCTTCTTGGTTGGGCTTGCACGGCAGGCCCGACCAAAGCTCAGGTCCATTTGTAGCCGGCAACTTTCCCAACAACCTCCCAAGGTCAGAAAACAAGCTCAGCAGTATGTCCTCCTTCTTCACAGTGCATCCAAAAACACCTCTTTTAGTTTCCAGCAGTTGACAGGACATTTTGTTGATCATGTAGGCTGTTCTTCATATGTTGTGGTGACCTCGATACTCTTCAGTGACTCAGTGAAATGTTGTGCTTTATATACATTGTGTATTTATATCAGTGTCTGAAAATTCCCTCCAAATCAGGAAAAGGCAACAGAATACAGATAACTCTTTTTGCATTTTACCATCGGTAACAGAGGCAGTCTTGTAGACAGCAGAGGTCCGTGCAGCCATTATATACATCCCAACGTGGTACTGCTCTGTTTTGTCCATATCCGTCACCTTTTTTAGAAAACATGTACAAATACAGACAAAATGAATGCAGAGTCTCGGTATCTAACATTTAGCAAAAATTAGCCCTTAGGCCCTAACCTGAGTGAATGTAAGGAAACATCAAGCAGCAACTTCTGGAGCTGAAAAACAAAGCCAACGTGGAAGTGCAATTCCTCGAATGACCACTTGTGGCTGGCTCCGACAGCTAATCTCCATGGTTAAAATACGCAAATTTACAGCAGAAATAAACATGTCAACACCCCGGTACACAAAAAAATTTGGTTTCTATTGCTAATATCCCCGTTCATGACAACTGTATCGGGGTGAATTTTTATATGATGAACCAGTTTACATTTTATTAAGGCTTAAAGTAATCCATAAACACTATTGCTACAGTCTACGAGTCAAATCCATCCTTCGTTCCTCCACAGCTCCACTCTCTTGTCCAAATATGGTCACTTCTGGCACCGAAATGGTGAACTTGTGGCTTCAAAATGAGAGTCCACAAACCAATGGGGGACAGCACAGTGGCTACAGCCATTATTTTATACAGTCCATGGAAAATATTCAAATCAGTCCTCATCATCCAGAAGGGGAATTTCATTTGGTCAGAGGTGCATACACAAGTGAATACTGTACATCGGAAGTGTCAAAAGAACATAAAATACACTAATGGAAACATTAAAGACAATTTCTAGAGACAAGGAACAATGGTGCCAGAGAAAAGCTTTGCTAGCCTCACAGTGCTGAGTCCAAGGAGCAACCGCCGGGGCTGAAAACGTGCCAAAAATTGCAGTTCCTCAACTGGCCAATTGAGGCTGGCTCCAAAATCGAGTCAATCCTCATACGCATGTTAAAACTTTACAGCAGAAATGTTTACAGCCCCATACCAAAAAAAAAAAAAAAAAAAAAGGTTTTGGTCTCTAAAGCTAATTTCAACATTTATGACAACTGTACAGGGGATAATAACTCACCTGTTAAAATGTAATTAAGGCTTAAAATTACATATTATTAAGAGCATGGCCACTTTGAGTGACAGGTGAATCCCGCCTGTTGACAAGTTGCTACCACATCCACAATGATGGTTAGGTAACAAACCATAGTGAGTATAGCTGTAGCTGTTTTTTTCAGTTGATATAAGTTAATTGTAATGTTTTGTTTGGAATTTGATTGTATTAAAAGACCTTTTAAAGTAGTCGGATATTCCGTTACTCCGTTAAGTACATTGTGTTTTAATAGTTTTGCAAAAATGAGCATTAGCATTAGTATGATCACAGTTAACCATAGCTGCAGATGCATTGTGCTAAGCTAGCAGCTAGCCTTAGGGGTATCTTCACCCTCTCGTGCAAATATGGTCACACCTTGCTCCAAAATCCCATAATGACGATGGCCAAAATGCCAAAATCGAGGCTTCAAAATGGGAGTCCACAAACCAATGGGTGACGTCACAGTGGCTAATCCATTATTTTATACAGTCTGAATCTCCAGTGTGTTCTCACTTCCTAGCTATCCTCCATAAATCCTGCTCTATAAATATAATTCTCCCTGGTCTATTCACACACACACACACACACACACACACACTGAGCACAAAAAAGAATAAAATGTATAAAACGTATACCGTTAACAATGTTTTGGCTTGGTGCACGGATCGCTGCACATATGAGTATATTTTTCCATGGCTATAGCATAAGATATGTGCCACATGATTTATTTGTGTAAAAAAAATGCTGTATTATTTTAGAGAGGCGAACTTGGCGCAAGATGAGACACGATCCATCATCCACCACCCAAACCTCACGCTGTATGAACATCTTGCTACCTCCTGCATTGTCACTGTGTGAAGATGTATAAATCACACTCTTGCATGATAGTTGCATGTGAACATTATCTGTGCAAGACATTCTTCAGTTCATGTGGTGGCCAGTGATTGGCAGTTGCCCTTTCTCCCAACATGTCAGCAGTTAAAGCAGCAGCATTGCTATTAAATCAGTGACATCAGTATTAAAACATCACATTCTGTTAAGGCCTGAGAATTACAGCTGCCTCACTTAGAAACATAAATAGTGGTCGTAATATAAGTACTGATGTTTTACTATAAACATATATTATTTTCAGCTTCAGAGCTTCAGCTTTTTTTTTTCATGGTTCTGGGAATCCGTAAAAGCAATCTCTTCCATCTCGCCTGCAACGCAAAATCAGTTATTTGCTGCACAAGTCAAGCGGCTGCATGTGATTTCTCACTGCAGTGAAGAAAGCACCTTTTCACCTGCACCTTTTATTCAGCAGGGTGTCACGCTGGCGGACCCCACACAGCGTTAGAAGCTGAACTGAACAGTTTGTGGTGAGGAGGGTGAGGTAGTGCCAGCCCACACTGTAAAAACTGCCCACAGTTTATACTAATTGTACCACAAAAAACCTGACATGGTGATTCTGTCGCAGTGTATGGGAGGAGGCAGGGATGTGAAAGCTGAGGACGAAGGAAAGTAAGGTCATCCAGTAGCGTTTTGACCTGAAATCCAAATTGAGAAAGCAGTTTTTTTTCCTTCACATTTATCCCTCAGCAGTCGCAGGTTCTTCAACAGAAACTCTTTCCAGCTCCGATCCAGTCAACACGTGGCCTCCAGGTGCTCCATCATAATTTCCATCTGCCAGCTGTCAGACAGCCTCTGAATATCAACCAGTGCAGAAAAAAATTGACAGCGAGTCCAAACACTTATCTGTTTTCTGATTCACGGATTAAAGAAACAAAAGTCAGTGTGTCATGGAATTAAGGAAACAGTGGCTTTTTGAACTGAAAGCGCTAATATTAATGGCGCATCTCAAAGCAGTTGAAGCTCTCCAGCATCTGTCTTGATGCTCTGGACATGTGACAAATCAACTATTTCCTTCTGAGGAAGACAGAGCTGACTGGAGGAATTTCAGAATTGGACTGAACCTGTCTAAATCACACACACTATAATAAACACATACAGTGGAATATAAAAAACAGAACTTGCGGAAGCATCTGCTAGAGGTGTTGACAAAAAGACCCACTAATCAGTGCTTTTATGCTTGATTGAAATGATCATAGTTTAAACACCTGACCAAACAGGAGGTGCAACTGGCTCTGCTAACACAGAGCAGACATGAAGTGTCTGGCTACTGAATGGATAACACTCGCTGACAGGAAGGAGCCTGCTAACACCAGCTACCTCAAAACCATCTCTCAAAGACCCTCTTTGATCACTGATCAGACTGCAGTTTGTCAATGCTTGACCTCATTAAAGTACATATGCAAAATCACCCTAAACTACCTTAGGAGGGGTCAGGGACACATTGTCACCACGTTGAACACAAGAATGAATGTAATTGCTTTTCAATCCACACACACAACAACAACATGGGCAGAAATACCTAATTACCAAACCTGATGGTGAAGCTACGGAGCACTTGATGATGTTAACACGACTGCAGTATCTCCCTTATCTGTAATGTATTCCTGTCCATCTACGTCTTTACAACCAAGTAGACCTGTTTCATCCTCATCGATCTTGCTGTTGCCTTCGAAGGGCCTTACGCACCAGGCCGACAGGCGGCCGTTGGTCAATGTCGGGCCATCGGTGAGTGTCTGTCACCCTAGTTTCTGCAGTGTGTCCCAAACCACTGTCTCTTGAAATCCCTTGAAATCCCTCTGATTGGCAGTTCAACCTAGTGGACGGGACAAGAAACAGACGTGAGCAAAGTAAACAAGCGGCTAAAGTCGAGAGGCAGTGAAATCACAACAATCTTTTCATATTAGGTAAGATAGAAGTCGTGCACAGTATATACCTTTTGTTCTTTCAACATCAGGTTGTGTTGTCAGTGTGCTAACTGGCTGACTGGCATCTTGATTGCATCCAGTTTCCCTTTTTGAATGATGAATACAGACTACCACCACCTGCTGGTGTGGAGAGTTGTTTCCTCTCACACAGGCGCAGAACATATGTGCTAGTTGGCTTTCGCTGTAGTCTGTGCGGTGTGTTCAGGTGCTTCTTTATTGGCTGAGACACAGGCAACGTGAGGTGGCGCAACAGTCGTCCTTCGTCGCCACTAGTTCTTTGATGTCGGTTTTGCGTGTTTGGGCCTTTCGGGCCTGTACACATGCCGGGTTTTTGTGCCCTCAGATTCATTGTTTTCATGCAGACGCACAGAGGGCGGGCTCAACAGCAAGAGCGACACCGGCATGGCGTGCTAGCGTTCCCAACTTCCCTGCACTCAGGTTATTTTCTCTGCCCTGGTAATTACGTTGTTGCTGTCGCACAATTAAAACATGTCATATCAACATCGGCTGAAGAACCATCCAAATACTGACACAAACATGAAATTGGAATGAGCGTATTTTCCCCACATTAATAAATAACATTACAAAGTACTTTGTAGCCGTCTGTGTTGTGTTGTGAGATGGGCTGCTCTGCTCACATTGGGTCTCATTCATGAAACGTGAGCAGAAGGAATTTGTGTGTAAACTGTTCACAGACGGAAATTTACGTGCATGTCCGCAGTCATCAATATTTTAGTAGCTCCGATCTTTTCATAGCTACTAACAAAATCTACTCCTGCTCCTGACCACTCGTAGTGCTTGTGGAAATTTAGTAAAGCACATAAATATTGCTTGTCACTATTGGAAATTACAATTTTAACTCGTATTGCGCTCTGTTATGTACACAATACACAGATGCCTTTGAAACACGT